>NC_050590.1:6778528-6893528 GCF_013368585.1 Megalops cyprinoides
CATCAGTAATGTGTGCAGCGGCCGGCCCTGCAGCCCCCTCTCCCAAGGGCTCGGCGCCTCCTGCAGGCTGCATTGCAGGAATAATCCAGTCTGCAGATGGATCTCCTCCGATCTAGGAAGGAGGACAGTGGGAGATGGGTGCAGGGAAATAGCAGGCTGTGCTGGTGTGGGAAGAGCACGGAGCTGCAGGAGACCTGCTCTGCAATGATTGTGGGCCTCGGTGTGGCCCTACCGCCTTGTTCGGCCTCAGAGGCCTGACGCACAGCCTACTGCGTGACTTTACCTCCCACATGACTCCGCCCCCTGCATGACTCTGCCCCCTGCATGACTCCGCCCCCTACATGGCTCCCATGTGGCCCCACCTTCTCTACAGCCCCTCCTCCGACATGGCTCCTCCTCCCCGTTGACACAACTCCCCGCCTCTAGCAGGCTGCGCCACCTGCACGTCTCCGTCTCCGACTTCGCCTCACCCGCCACTTCTGTCATCATCTCCCTCACCTTTTTTTTCGATCTGGCACCTGGCAGTGGCCGCGTGTCGCTCAAGGTGCGGGGAGCGTCTCCGCAGGCAGCAGACCCGGGGACAGGGAGAACCCGCTTTAGAGAGCCGACGCCCTGGGAGATCAATTAAAACCAGCTGGGGAAGCTGATAATGCCGTATGCCTCTTGAAGCCTGTCCTCGCTCTCGCTTTCCTCCCCCCTTCTCTTCCTCGCCCTTGCAGCAAAGCGTTCAGTGAAGATTGAGCGGCTGGAACCGCTAAGTATCGGGCCGCGGCGGTGCCAGACTGGTACAATGGCGGTAATAAAGCAGTCATGTAAATAAGAGCCGTTTCGGGTGTAAAACCGCCGAGTCGTGAGGCCCCCGCGGCCATGGAGAGACAAACGGGTTGTTAACTGGCTGCGCACGTTCCCCGCTGGATTAAAGATGCTGCCGGGCGCCCGGGGAGTCTAATCTCCATCTCTGTGCATGTCGGCACCCACCGAGCCCGGCTCGCCCTGCCCATAACTCTCCGTTTTCCAAAGTCGTGTCCCTTCTTCCGCTGCCGGAACAAAAGCCATATTGTGCGGCTCTTGATCTAATGCTTGTGTGTGCTGTTGCTGTTCGGCAGGGGCTGGGCACCAGACAGCTGTTTTTTTTTATTTATTTCTTGGCTCATAAGCGAACCTCAAAGATGTGGTCCCTGGGAAGGCGGGATTAGTATGCCGCCACAGTCAGGGGCTGGAGGTACTCTTGAGGCCAGTCCATGACCTCTGCTGTCAGGGGAGAACTCTGGGGTCGAGTTGCATCATCGATCGCTTGTCGCTTGCCCTTGACACAGCCGGCATTTCCTCGTGCGAGTCTGGCGGAAGAGAGATGGCGCGTGCCCTCACCTCTCACGCCAGGGTCTTCGTCGCTCTCCTCAGCCCGATCGCCGCTGCGCCGCAGTAATTAAACTCTCCCCGCCAAAAAAAACATGACGCTGTTTGACCAAAAAAACAGTATAAACTTCTCGAACACCTAATTTAAGTGCTTTGTCGATAAGTCCATTTTATAAGGGATTGATTGGCTCTCTCTCTCTCTCTCTCTGCGGCCTGATTTAACAGTGTCTGTGGCGGAACGGTCCGCTCCCGTTGTGGAGACATTGCCACGTGCCCCCCCGTACGATTGATGGCGGGCAGAAGTAGCCCCGTCACTCACCCCCCCCCCCGCCCCCCCCCCCCCGCCTGCTCCCTCCTGATGGATTGTCAGCATATTAACGACCCCGCTGTGTAACGCATGTAAATTCACGTTGCAATTACAAATATGTATTTGTTTCTTCCGTGCCGTTTATGGTCTATTCCTGGCCCCCGCAAATCAATTGGGGTATTGATGTATAAATATAATTTGCTCCCGGTCAGAGAGTATTACCGGGATGATTTTTTATTTCGCTCGTGACATTTTGTACTGAAAAGCTGCTCAGTCAGGGAGGGCCATCGATCATAATTTGCCTCAAAAAAAAAAACATTCAGGCTCATTAAACATGGTAACTTTTAAGTCTCCAATAAACTAACGGTTCAGTCTGCAGGCTGATCAATTTCCCTGCAAACCTTTAGCTTTTAGCGCAAGGCCTTTGGCTGGCCTGAGAGGCTGATGATGTAAGATCTGCAAAAGCGAAAGAGTCGGCTTGTATCGGTCAAACTGCTGCAGTGCAGCTGGAGTTTTTCTTTTTTTGTTTGTTTTTTCCTTTTTTAACTGGTAAATAAGGGATGTTAGCTGTAATGGGGAAGAGCAGTTTATTGGTTTACTTTGTTGAAGAATGGCACTCTTTTATAACTTGGAGACAGAGGGATACGCTGGGGCTGGCGTTGCAGAATGGGGGTGTTCTTTGCCTGCCAGTTATTCCTGTGATCTTTGCTGGAAGTCTTGTCCAGAAAGTTACCAAAAATCCCTCAGAACACTTTTAAGGAAAATTTGCCCCACTGATCTCTCTTAGTATAAATGTCGCCTTCTTTGGTATCCCCCTTTCCCTACGGGGTTCAGTGCTGCCACAGGATTTCAAATGAATTGCTTTTTGAGTGTTGTTTTATTGTGAGATTATTTTAAGCCCACTTAGCAGTGTGAGAAAAGGCTGGAGTGAAGGGCTCCGTTGAAGTGTTCACAATGAAACTTTTGTGCTTTTGACCTGACACGGATTTGGCATAGGGCTGCTCGATTATGGCAAAAATCATAATCACAAATATTTTGGTCAATATTGAGATCACGATTATTTAACACGATTACTCATTGACTTTGGAAACATCATGCATTTATTGAAGTTTAAAAAAAAAAAAAAAAAAAAAAATTTAACCCTTTTGCGTGTATGGTCATACCGGTGTGATTTGCTGTTTAGCACATATGCTAATACTGGTGTGATTAGAACACTAGATTGTAAAAATTCTAATTCTAATTTTATGTTAGCTCTGAGGAAACAGCAATTTAATGTTAAAAAATATAGCAAATGCTAACTGAAAACTGTGAAAAGCTTAATAACGCCAATGAAAACACAACGAACCATTTAACGCAACATGCGCGCTACATAGCATAAAGAATACGTGCGAAAGGATTAACAGTGGATTTTCTTGAACTTTAAATATAATTCAACTGAAAAACAAATAAAAAAGTTTATGAATATATATATATGTATACATTTTTTTTTGCAATAAATGATGCAGCACAATAATCGTTAATCTCGATTATCTTGTTTTCTTAATCGTTGGAAGCCAAAATCATAATTGACAATAAAATTTGATTAATTGCCCAGCCTTAATTTGGCTGCAGTTCTGATGCAGAAAAATAAGTGGCCTTCCGTGTAAAAAAAAAAAACGATTTCTGATTGACCATAACCACTTTGAATTTTGATGGGGAAAAAAAAAAAAATTCCTGAGATGTTGGCCTGTGGGACAAAGGATTTCAGTGAAAATACTAGACTTGAATGGTAAAGGGGAATATCATGTCCTCACCAGCACAGTCCAGTAACAACTGCCTGCTCCATTTCTGGGTCTCACTTGTGTCCTGCCCATGTTCTCAGCTGAATGTGGGGAAAAAAAACATGAAATTTTGACATCTATGGAATGCATCTATGCTATAGCACTATATATGGTTTGCATATTTTTAATGCTTTTTTTTTTTTTCCTTATGCAACCCTACATTTTGGATTCGCCCCGGTTCTCGACAGTAGCGGACTCGTCTGACCGCAGCAACGTCTGCACTCACTCGGGAGTGCTGAGGCGAGACAAATCTGGTCCTCCGATGCACTCACGCACAGCCAGTGGCTGTTTCACACTGCAAGCCACACGCAACACTATAGCGGAGTGGGCACTTGTTGGAGAATAGGTGCTACTGCTGTGATGCCATCCAAACAACACGGAGGCAGTTGACAAAGCACAGGGCACCTAAAATCAAAGGGGTCCCGAGCAGCCCCTGTTGGTGTACCCACCCCGATCCCCCCATCAGAGTGAAGCCAGTTTGTTCCGCCAGTGTGGGCTCTTGGTTGTCGCTAGCTCACGACATGCCTAGGATCAAACTGGGGCTGTATAGTACAGCTTCCGTTCAAGGAGAGTGCCTTAACCGTTGAGCTGCTTGAGAGCCCAATTTTCACTTCTTAGACCGTGGTTTTTTTTTTATCTACCTTTTGCATTTGCTGTTCAAACCGCTTCTCGTGCCTCCGTTTCCAAATATTGCTGGGTGGAAGCACCACGCTAACGTGGAAGGACCCTTCTTCTGTTGCAGGTGTGAAACGACCGCAGGTGTGGAGGAAGGCCGGATGAACTAGCCCTGGAGAGCCCTAGGCCGAGTCGGGAGCAGCCAGTCAGAATGAGCTTGCTGTCAAACGCCCTCTGTTGAATGGGTTGGGGTGAGTACCTGTCTGCGTTTCTAGCCAGTTGTTGAAACATTACATTGCATTATATTATTGTCATTTAGCAGGCTTATCCAGAGTGACTTAAATGGGTTACAGTTTCACACATTATCCACGCATACAGCTGGATATTTACTGAGGCAGTTGTGGGTTAAGTACCTTGCCCACAGATACAGCAGCAGTGGCCCAGCAGGGAATCAAACCAACAACCTTTTCCGTTACAAGTCCAGCGGGCCAAAACGCCACACAGTGCCACTGGCAGCAGTCATAACTGACAGACTTCGACGGTCTTCTGCGCTCAAAAGGAGACTGTCAAGGCTTCAGCGAAAATGGGAGGGGGGGGGGGGGGGTTGGGGGGTAAAAACACCCTCTCGAATAGCCCTTGGTCAGATCCGGATGTGTTGCTGTTGTAATGGGAAGCACTGACCTTGAGAAGGCAGGAATATGTAGGCCTGGAGCCTGTGATTCAGATGGTCTTTATCAGCGCGGCCTGTCAGGGTCCCCCCCCCCCCCCCCTGTAATCTGCAGGGAACAGGACGGCAGCCCCTCTTTGTGCCCGAGCCAGGCTGCGAAGGGATATGTCACATGTTGCAGGTCTTAAGATAATCGTTTCCGCGGCGTTGTGTTTTTCGACCGTGTAAGCCCCATTGTGTGTAGGTTTGTTTTCTCTTCTCCTCAAACATTTCCAAATCACATTACTCGAGGTGCCGCTCCTCTCTCCGCCGTCGCTTGTAATGTTTGTCGCTGGTGTGTAAAGGTCATAATAATCCCAATAAAAATGTTTAATTTTTTTTTTCCCTTCCATCCCCTTTTTTCTCCAGTTTATTATGAAGGAGTTTAATCTGCCAGTAGGCCTTTAATATTGTACGCTCTGTAAAGGTCTTTTTAGTAATAACCTGCCTAATCCCTCCGGAAAACCAATGAATTGGATGAGAGCATTAACTCTGAAGCAATTTCCTGTATTCTCTGGCTGTTACTAAAGATAAATAAACAATGTTTCACAGCACAGCTGTAATAAGAATAAAGTTATTTATTTATTTGTTTTTTTTTTTCTTGCACACGTGCGTTGTGAAACAAATTAACCACGTTCGCAGAATCGTATTTGTTCTGCATGAGGCTAGATAGCATGTTGGCTGCATGGGCAAAGGGCCCGCTTTTTAAAACGATAGACACAACATTAAACGCGCGTAAATGGGCAGATGTGTCCCGCGAACGGTGTGCCAGGCAACCGGACAGAGGGAGGGGCTGGGAAGGGAGAGGGACGCTCCAACGGGAAAGGGAAAAGGAGAACGCGTCAGGAGGATAAAGGCGGGTAGCTTTCCCAAAAAAGCCGGCTTGTACCTTTGCAGCTTGGATGAGCATTCCGCAGGCGGCGAACACGTTTTCTGGATGCCGCGTCTAATAAGCTGGACCTTTCTGCATGCGGCAGACCCACAACGGCTCCACAGCCCTCGTCTAGACGTTCAGCTTTTAAGGAATCATAATTTAAGATGGCCTGATTTCTCTGTGAAGTGGGTCTGTGCAGTAATACATTTACTGTAAACTTCTCGTATGAAAGCGCCGCATCCTACATCAAAAGGGCAGATTTTCAGCGACTGCAAAATGTATAGTAATTGCTGTTTCTTTTTTTTATTACCCTGTTAAATTAAGGTAGTGTGTAATTAAGCACAGTGTTAAACATATTGTAATTACGGCTCGGCTGTCGTTACCTTTCCCGGTTCAGCGCAGGTTTGCAGAAGATCCACCCCGCGCTATCGAACAGTGACAGCGCTAATTCATCAGCGTACACGTACACGGGTGTTAATCCTCTCAGGGTGAGAATCCCATTCTGTATTTCACGTAGTATGAGAATGGGAGCCCTTCGCGGTATTTGTGTCGCCTGGTGTTTGGAGGCATAGTGGTTAAGGAGCAGGCACTAATAACTGAAAGGTTGGTGGGTCAAATCCCCACCAGGGCACTGCTGCTGTACCCTTGGGCAAGGTACTTAACCCACAATTGCCTCTGTAAATATCCGGCTGTATAAGTGGATAACATGGAAGTAAAACTGCAACCTATGTAAGTCACTCTGGATACAAGCGTCTGCTAAATGATGATAACGTCATGTATTACAATACCTGCCCGCTCATTCTTCCCACTTAACTTCCCCCATCAAGGGCTCTATGCACTGGGAGGCTAAAGGTACAGGGCATATTTCCCACATGTGTTGACCTGGGGGCTGGGCGGAGCTGTAACCGGCAGCGTGGGCGGTTCCACTGACTGACCTCTCTGTGCCGCTCCACCGAGCATGCCCGGTAACAGCCGGTGAGCCGGCTCCTGTCAGCCGCTGCTGACACGGCTTCAAAGTTGTTTGCGTCGTGGTTACAGAGAGGGAGGGTTGGGGAGGGGGGGGGTGTTTGGGGAGGGCATAAAGGATTTTTAACAGTGGAATGCCTCTGCAGATTACACTGGCCTGTTGAACCCCTCTGTAAACGAGATAATGATAGATAATGGTGGATTTCTTTCTTTTTTTTTTTTTTTATATCCGGCTTTACCAGCGGCACTGTTTGAAGGTAACGCTGCAGGGCCCCAAAGGCCCCTGAAGCGCAGAGGCAGAGCTCGAGAATTTAAACCCGGGCAGAAGAAAGGGGCCCTCAGGTCTGCCTATGAGGAAGGGAAATGTCAGGTGTCTGGCTGGGTAGGGGCTCCGACACCTGTGTTCCACAGCGTGAGCCTTCTGCTCTGACACGTCCCCGTGAGCAGGGCAGTTGGCCGGTGACCCTGCACACACACCCCCCCCTTCCACTGAGAGGGATTGTGGGTAATTTCTACCATGTGCCCTTGTGATATTTTATACTGAGAGAAAAAAAAACTGTCAGAAACAAGCATAGCACCCTTCACCCTGGGGAGCCCCTGTACTGATGGTGAGCTGAAACATCTGAAGCCTTTAGCCTGCTGTGGAGCGTGCATTCAGAGAGAGAGAGAGAGAGAGAGAGAGGGAGAGAGGAAGGGAGACAGAGAGAGAGGGAGAGAGAGGGAAGGAGGGAGTGATACATCTGAAGGCTTTATCCTGCATGGAGTAGACATCACAGATAGAGGGAGGGAGAGAGAGATGGAAAGAGAGGTAGGGGGCGAGGGAGAGAAAGAAAGAAATAAAGGGAGAGAGACAGGTACAGAGAAAGGGAGAGAGATATAGGGAGGGAGGGAAAGACATGAGTACAGAGAGGGAAGGAAGTACAGATACAGAAAGAGAGAGAGACAGAGAGAGAGAAACAGAGGTAGACAGGTACAGAGAAGGGGGGAGGGAGTGATACATCTGAAGGCTTTATCCTGCATGGAGAAGGCTTCCAGATAGAGAGAGGGAGAGAGAGAGACAGATAAAGATGGGTACACAGAGGGAGGGAGAGAAATGAGTACAGAGAGGAAGGGAAATATAGATGCAGAAAGAGAGAGAGAGAGAGAGAGTGAGATGGAAAGAGAAGTGGGGGGAGGGAGAGAAATAGAAAGACGGGTACAAAGAAAGAGAGAGAGATCTAGGGAGGGAGGGAGAGAGATGAGTAGAGAGGAAGGGAACTACAGATACAGAAAGAGAGAGAGAGAGAGAGAGAGCAGTAGAGATACATCTGAAGGCTTTATCCTGCCATGTAGCATGCTTTCAAAGAGAGAGGGAGGGAAGGAGAGACAGAGAAAGAGATAGATGGGTACAGACAGGGAGGAGGGGTGCGTCTGAAGGCTTTATCCTAATATGGAGGAAGCGTCCAGAGAGAGGGAGGGAGACGGACAGACAGGTGCAGAGAGGGAGAGAAGCAGAGATGCGTCTGAAGGCTTTATCCTGCAGCGGAGCATGCTTTCAGAGGGAGAGAGATGGCTATAAGTAAGCCGTAAGGTTCATGGATGGACTGAGCACGGGGCATTGAAAGTGATGCACTACAGCCACCTTAGGATGTTCAATGTGGCAGTATTTGTTGTTGTTGTTGTTGTTGTGTTTAAATGTTATGTTTTTGTTATATATGTCTGTTATTTATGTGAAACTTTTAATGCCGTGGGATGCAAGACAAATTTCAGAACAGTCTGACAATAAAGTGCAATCTTATCTTATCTCTTATCTTATCTTGGATAGATATTGGGAGGGAGGGAGGGAGGGAGAAATACAGAGAAAGAGCTGGACAGAGACACATGGAAAGATGCAGAAAGGGAAAGAGACCAAGGCTTCACTCTCAGCACTGCACGAGAGAAGTCGTCTCTGTTCTTTACTTGTGTCTAATACCAGATCTAATACCAAATCCTCATCACAGAGTTATTTTCAGTTCTTTTTTCTTTTCAGTGGCAGAAATCTCTTTCCAGTTAGCAACAGTTGATGAGATAAGGAAAATAATCCAAACAGACTGTAATTAGTTTCTCTATAAGCGGCTATAACGAAATGTCATCCACTCCCCTCCCGCTATCTGCAGTTGGGGGGGGGGGGGTGTGTGGTATTGGGGGGGGGGCGGGGGGTTGCCTTCAAGGCAGGGGGAAGAGAAAGGCTTTGGCCTCTGCGGCAGCAAATGAAAGCCTGCTCCACAAGTGGAAATCACATTAATGAGATAATGGTAGGATCCGGGTGCTGGAATCCGCTGTCGTGCAGCCGCCCTCAGTTTCACACCAGAATAACAAGCAATGGCGAGAAAAAAAAAAAAAGTTGCAGACGGTTTCAGGCCAGGGGAAGTTTGGGGGAGCCAGGGGAGGGTTCTGGACCTGCGTGGCCATTTCGGGAACCCATTTCGGGAACCATTTCGGAATGTCCCCCCCCCTTAGAGTTTCCACGATCGCTGGTTACATTCCTACCCTTTCGTAGATTTATCCCCAAATCCAATTCGCTTGGCTTTTTTTTTTTTTTTTTTATTTTTTAAATCTGTCTCCGCATTGCTATCAAAGTGGCTGTGTGAAATGGCACATGCGAGCTGGAGACTCTGGAGCCGGGTAGACCTGAAAGAATTTGTTAGCGCTTCCCGGGGGGGGGGGGGATTTGGGAGCTGCAAAGAATGTGACGCAGCTGCTGCGAGCACTCACCCCCCCGGGCCAGCTTCCTGTCATCACCCCCTCGGGTGAGAGTGATGTCAGAGAGGCCCGGGGTAGCTGAAGACGGAAGACCCCCTGAAGACTACGCGCCGGTCCCCGAAGCTCTCTCGGCGTTGCGGCGCGCATTGAGATCTCAAACGTAAAAAACCCGCCCTAACTAAGGTTTTGCTTCATCTTTGGATTTATGGTCACGGAGACTTCTGCGTACGCCGGCGGATGATGTATCGATCCAGGCTTGCTGGATGACAGTTAGCTTTCTACTGGCCGTTTTGTGTTGCTGGTAGAATTTGGCACGGGAGCCTGGTGTGGTGGTAAGGAGCAGGACTTGGAACCCAAAGGCTGGTGGTTGAATTCCCCTGTTGGGGATCATGCATTCTTAAGTGAAGCACCTAAGATTAATTGCTACGGTAAATATCCGCCTGTATAAAATGGATGATATATGAACTGTGTAAGTCTCTCTGAGTAAGGGCGTGTGCTAAGCAAGCACTGCAAACTGTAGTCTTCCACAAGGAGTACTGAGCCCTTTGAACATAGGGAGTATTCAGTGAAATGGAGGCTTACTTGCTATACACACAATCGCGTTGGAAGAATCATCAGTTTCCTCTGCATCCCTCCTGCTGGCTCCATACAACATTTTCCCCTCTGTGCAATCACTCAGCTTGGGTTGATATCTGTGGTGTTGCTTGGCAACTTCCAATTACCCAATCAGGGTAGGAATCTATCAGCTGGCCTGGCAGGCCAACACCTTGGACCTGTCCCAAACTCCGCTGTGCCACAGCACAAGATTGTGGTGCAGAGGCATGATACGAGAATTGGGGGCGCAGTGAAAAGACTGGTTTGGGAAGCCTGCGGTGACGTTAAACCTGAAGGCAAATCTTTCCCATCATCCTCAGTCCCATTCTGCCTTCTGGCCACAGCTGGGACAGAGCGACCCAGCACTCCTTCGGCTCGAGGGTCCAGGAAAGAGAGCGAAGGCCTGCGGACTCTAGGGCCTGCCGGGCTGTGAGGCTGCTTTCAGGGGGACTTGTGGCAGGCCTCCCACCAGTCAGGCCCAGGGAAGGATTCATCCAGTGAGGCCGTGTGGGGGCCTCCAGGCCCGAGCGGTGTGAGCGGGGGTCCCCTCAGGGGCATTAATCAGGGCTGTGCTTCACCTCAAACGCTGTGCAGCTACTGTGGGAGAGCGGTGCTTTTGTCATGCCTTATCAGTTATGAACAGCGGCTTTGCGGGAAAACGTTTTTTGAGATAGCCGAGTGTCTCGGAGAGGGAGATGGCAGTGGTCCGTTTCAGTGCCAAAGCCTTCTATCCGCTCTCTGTCTTTCTCTCTCGCCCCTTGCACCTGGACAAGGTCACTCTGACCTCCATGACAGTGGCCTGTTGGTTGCACTGATCCACACCTGTTAGCCAGATCAGCGCACTCTTACCTCGGGTAAGGACCGTGAGAGGGCTCACATTTAAACCATGCTCTTTCTCACAGACGTGTGAAATTAGAGTTAATTACTGTGTTCTGTCTGCTGCCACACCACTCTTACAGACACTGAAAATTGCTCTCACCGCTTTTTAGCAAAATTGCTGTTATGTCAGCTCAGACATATCCATTTGTAGCTTATGGTTAGAGGTTTTTTTCTTATTAATATTTATTTATTTATTTTACAGAAATTAGCTCAGTGATACAGAGAATCTGTGCGGAGGAAGGCTGGTCATTTGGGGTTGGATTGTTGCTGGGGTCTGGTCCTTTTTTACCAGCCCAGTGCCCCCGTTGTTGGGGAGGTATCCTGCTGACTGTTGAGGCCGACCGTAAAAAGATCCAATTATTTATAGTGGGAGCGAATGAGGCAGGCGGCTTATCTTTCACCGCCCAGTCACTCCGCTTCCTCACCCGCGTTCTTAGTGCCGTCAAGAGACCAGTCTCCCTAATCTTTCATCTCTTCACAATGCTGACATATTCCCAAATATCAATGATACTTTTTTTATGAAGCAATATTTCATGATATTGGGATCTGCCAAAGAACTGCAGATAGCACTCCTGAGTTTTGCGGTGCTGTAGGGTGGAGGGCAGGGTGAATTTCAAGCACTGTTTTGCTTCTCTTGTGTTTATATGCATTATGTACTGCATTTATATCTGTTTGCACATGGGTGTATATGTATGTGTGTATAATCTTGCATACTATAAACTATGATCTGTATGCACATGCATATATACTGAATAAATGTTTTAATTTTCTTTTGCTTTGAATTATATTAACAAGGGGCTTGCATGCTTATGTCCAATATGGTGTCAGATGTGAGTTTTTAACTGTTGAATGTCTGAGAGGATTCTGATTCTGAATTAGGTGATGGCATAACTGTGCTGATTGCAGTCCCCTTCTTGGCTAATTTGACAGCAGACTTAAGAAATATGTGGCTATTTTGCTCTTTTGGCTTTCATACCTGCATTAACTTGAACTGAATTGGCTTTTTTGTTGAATGTAGCATTGTAAGAACATTTTTTTAAAGAAAGATAGAAGACAAAATGGCAGGAATCCTCGTTTACATGCATCAGCTGCCTTTGTAGTTCAGCAGTTCTGAGTCGTTCCTGCCGGTATTGTTTTATTAGCGGTGAGTGTATTAAGCTCTGCAGCCGGTGAGCTGTGGATATTTAATCTATGCCATGCTCATAAACTCTTTCCCTCATTTTGTGTAAATCAGGAATCGAGGAATTAATGCATGCTTTCTGCACTGACCTTTTAACTTGGCTGGTTTAAACAGAGGTGTGTGGATGAGGCTTGGAGGAGGTAATGATCCCCCCCCCCAATCCATCCCTGTTCTCAGAGGGGTGCGTTTCTGCCCTGGCTGTTTCTGCACACCTAAGCTGTAATTAGCAGGCTTGGGGGCCGGGCCCCTGTTTGCCCATTGATTTTGCGGCGGGATTAAATGCCGGAGAAACATGATTGCGAAGGGGCCCGCTGGCTGAGATGATTGGCACCGCTAACCGCCCGCCTGATTTCCTGGCTCTCCTGGAGAGCCTTCTAGACCTTGTTTCCACTGGGCAGCGGCGACAGAGCCTCAATTACCTGCCACCGCCGTCTGGGGCTGGCTGAGCACTATCGCTGTCAAGGACTCTGTTCAATACGTGCCCCCCCCCCCACTGCCCCCCACTGCCCCCCCCCGCCGCCCCCAATGCAGTCCTGAGACAGTCAGACACGCCGGACTGAATGGATATGAGCTTTAATAGCGTGTTAATGTTGGTTTCCAGGGTCCCCCCACGTCCTCCAGGTAATTTCGCTTGTTGAGGCAGTGGGAGCAGCTTTGCCTCTCTCTGAGGATACTGGAGATGGGCAGGGGTGATAGCTCCCGGCGCGGCCCACCGCTAACGCGGCTCTGCGCTGAAGTTATTGCTTCCCTCGTTACGGCTAATATGCATTAGTCTGACGCTGATTTGTTTTTGCAGGTGTTCATCAATCATCCGCCATGCTCCCTGATGTCGCTTATCTGTCAACCAACGAATTTTCATTCATGGCAGTTTTTTTTTTTTTTTTTTTGCTGTTGTTGTTTTGTCCCTGTTTTCCTGACACAAGAAAACAAAATATTGAGCAACTTGTCATTATCAAGTCTCCCACTGCCGTTTTTGGCCAGGACTGGTGGGAGCTGTCCAGCAACAGCAGTGTCTATCATGCCCTCTCTTGCTCACTCACCCATGCACTGAGTGGCTCAGATTGTCAGTGCGGTACAACAGTACCATGATTTCACTACTAGGTGGCAAACAGGCCGGTAAAGTTGTCTCAGCCTCAGAGAGGTACCTCGTTCACTTCTGTCTCTACGTTAAATTACATTACATTGCATTCCATGCCTTTAGCAGATGCTCTTGCGAAGAGCGGCTTCCAGTTTCAACAGCACTTCCAGCAACTTCCACCACTTTGGTGGTGTGGGAAACCTTGATGTATGAGGGCTTGGGCACCCTCTCCATAGCCAGTGCTGGTCTCAACACCAGCGGTTCCCAGTTCTTCATCAAGCTGATACTGCCTGCCTGGCTGGATGGATGGATGGAAAGCATGTTGTGTTTGGAAAAGTGGTGCAGGGAGTCAACATTGTGAAGGAAGTGGAGGCATAAGGCAGTGCTGATAGCTAGACCAAGGACAAGATCGTCTTTGCTGATTGTGGCCAGCTCTAAATGGGCACTATCCCCTATCTGTCAGATATCAACATTCCTGATCATGGAGATTTTGTCTTAACCTTCCCCATCTGCCCTGCCCCTTTAAACTTATGTTCTGTTGTGCTGGAAGTTGCTCTGGATAAGAGCATCTGCTAAATGCATGTAATGTAATGTAACATGTACTCTGTGAACGTGTGTGTTTGTGCAGGTTTGCCGTGAAGATGCGTTGCCTTGCGGCCCGGGTCAACTACAAGACCCTGATCGTGATCTGCGCGCTCTTCACCCTCATCACGGTCCTTCTGTGGAACCGGTGCTCCAGCGACACTGCCCTCCATTTCCCCCCGAGGCCCCAGCCAGCCAGCACCCCCAAGGGGGACAGCAACCAGCAGCAGCCCCAGCCTCCAGAGCCCCCCCCGGTGGTGGGAGGAGTGAAGTACGAGGAGATTGACTGCCTCATCAATGATGATGCCACCATCAAGGGCAGGCGGGAGGGCGGCGAGGTCTACCTGCCCTTCAGCTGGGTGGAGAAGTACTTCGAGGTGTACGGCAAGGTGGTGCAGTATGATGGCTACGACCGCTTTGAGTTCTCCCACAGCTACTCCAAAGTGTACACCCAGCGTGAGCCCTACCACCCCGACGGCGTCTTCATGTCCTTTGAGGGCTACAACGTGGAGGTGCGGGACCGCGTCAAGTGCATCAGCGGGGTGGAAGGTGGGTTTTGCTGTGCTCGGACTCCTGTGGAAGGAACTCCAGTGGGCTCCTTGTTTTGTATAATACCGCCTCATAACACTGCCCAGTTATATTGTTATTATTATCGCCATTTTTAGCAGACGCTCTTATCTAGAGCAGTGTTTCTCAACCCTCTCCTGGAGGACCCCTTGTCCTGCATGTTTTAGATTCTCCCTGCTCCGACACAGCTGATTCAAATGATCAACTGGTTATGAACTCCTGAAGCTACTAGAAAGCAAACTGATCATTCAAATCATCTGTGTTGGAGCAGGGAGCGATCTAAAACATGCAGGACAAGGGGTCCTCCAGGAGAGGTTTGGGAAACGCTGCTCTAGAGCAACTTACATCAATTACAGGTTTTTTTTCATGTTATCCATTTATACAGCTGGGTATTTCCTGAGGCAATTGTGGGCTAAGTACCTTGTCCAACGGTACAGCAGCACTGCTGTACCGTGGACCGGCAACCATTCAGTTAAAAGTCCTGCTCCTTACCCACTGTGCTACACTGCCGCCCACTATGCCATATTGTGTCATTGTCTGTCTTACCTCTTGTCTTAGCATTTATTTGTTTGCCTGTGAGTGTGTTGTACCGCATCTTTCAGTGTTTGGCTTTATGGTGATGGCATCAGTTCAGCACTTAGCCCGGCTGCGCTAAACGCAACCGCTATCTTTGACACGGGCACGTTGCGGCCCATTAATAGTAATTTGGCTTGACAGTCCTAAGGAGAATTTTTCCAGGAAACAAAGCTAAAGTAATCCAGCCCAGTGCCCCCCCCCCCCCGCCCGGTGAATAATGCATTCTCAATTGACTTGCATTAGGCAAATGAAAATGGGATTGATTCCGCAGATTACCAGACCTGATTGCGGTGACCCCAAATTTAATGGAACGCTATTTAGCGCTTGTAGCGGCATGTGTCTTCCTTTTCACACTGGTGAAGGGCAACCGAGGCAGGCCTCTGGCTTGGGAACGGATGCCGCGGTGACGACCAGGAAACGGCAGGAGAGCATGGTCTCCCAGTTTTATACGCACACACCCCTCACAACCCCCTCCCGTTCACCACTCAGTCGCTGAGTCCTGAGGTTCTAGGGGTTGGAGTTCTGTAAAATATTGAGAGGGATTCTGGGAAGGCTGGTCGGGGGACAGTCATTGTCCTTTAATTGAGAGCCTGTGTGCAGAACCACGCTGCCCTGGCGGTGTGTCCCTCCATTTCAGTTTGCCGAGTTCTTGGATGGCGGTCGAGCGGCTGCCAATTGTGCAAAGGACTGCAGCTGTCTTAACCTCTTAAGCTCTCTCCTTTCTCCCTTCCCAGACTCTCTCCCACTGTCTCTCTTTTACCTCTCTTTACTGACTCTCACTCGCTCTCTTTTTCTATCTCCAGTCTGTCTGTCTGTCTATCTCTCTCTCTCTCTCTCTCACTCTTCCTACCTCTCAGGGTTTATTTCTTAGTTCCACGCCGCTGTCTGATGGAAGGCATTACTCTCTGCTACTCTCTGACCTTGCCTTTAAACCATTTTCCAGTCAGCCAGCGTGCTGTAGCAAAATGTGATTAACTGCGGATCTTTTCCGAACCCCTCAGGACAAATAAATTACTGAAGCCTTAATTAAAGCCATTTTACCTTGTGCCTAATCCCATTAAGGTTTGCCTTTGGCTGATTGCGATGTAGGGAATAGGGTATTTATTTTAATTTTAGAAGGAAAATAAATTGCACAGTAACTGCGATGGTGTTTGTGAGAGGACTAAATGAGAATTATCTGGAGTGCTTCATTTCTTTTTTTTTTTTGAGCTGCCGCCGCAATTTACAATAATCCTTGATTAACTCAATAGACCCACTTTGCACAGGCGAACAGGACACGTGTCTGTTGCAAATGTCCCATTTTTTTGTTTGTTTAATCAACCGTCTTGGATTTTTGTTTTGCGACTGGCTGCAGGCATAATGATTGTTTTTAGGTTCAGCCCGTAAGCGGCCTAATTATTTTTAACAATGCCGCAATTTCACTCGAGATGGTTTAGCCCCGTTGGCTGTTTTTTTTTTTTTTTTTTTCCTCTCTCTCGCTGAGAAGTAAGCAAACTGATAAAGAGGGGAGGCGGAGATTAGACCGAGCGACAAAAAAAGGTGCTGATGGCACCGGCGTCGGCCTCCGTTTTAATTTGTTTGGAATTCGGAGAGGGAGCTGTTGATATTGGATTTCCCTAGACGGATGATGAGAGCCCAGAGTTCATTCTCCTCTCTCCCCACCTTCTGATGTAATGAAGGGGAATCAGGCAGTGATGAGCTCATTACTTATTGGGGACCACTTTTAAAAAATGAAATCCTGGTTGATCAATACCATTGAACGCCTAGTTTTAAGAACCTATTACCCAAACCTTATTGGCATCGGCCAGTCATTGATGGTGGAGTCCTTCCAGTCCTTCCTTGAGCTTCAGGGTCCAGCAGGCTGATAGACTCGTATTAAGTTTCCCTCTTCCTGTGGCGGCTGTCTGGAGTAGCCAGCCTCACAACTTAAAGCCAGGGGGAAAGGGGGACCAGCGAGCGGAGGCACCAAGGTTTAGAGCCCATTTGTCAACCTGCTCATGAAGTCGGAGTGTCTCTGCCGTTAGAGAATGAAGTTGGCTGCGTGTCCTATACTGGGATGGCAGCGTAGCATAGTGGTTAAGGAGCAGGACTCGTAACCGAAAGGTTGCCAGTTCAGTTCCCTGCTGGGGCACCGCTGCTGTACCCTTGGACAAGGTACTTAACCCTGAATTGCCTCAGTAAATATCCAGCTGTATAAATGGATAACATTGTAAAAAAAAAACCTGTAACCTATGTAAGTTGCTCTAGATAAGACCGTGCCCTCCTGCGGGGTGCTCTGCCAATGAGGGAGAGCCACGGTGCTGCCATCGGCACAGCACATGTACCTGCATCCAGGTGTCTCTCAAATCACTCTCTCAAACCAACCTCGTTTCGCACGATATAACACCTCTCAGAGGGCGTCACGGATTCTTTTATTTGCTGCGCTGACCCCTTTATCCAGAGCTGCTTGCACGGCTTACATTTGTACACAACGTGCAATTACACAGCTGCTTGTTTTCGAAAGCGGTTCAGGTGAAGTGCCTTTCCCGGTGGTAAAATTGGCCACCTTTGGGTCAAAAGCCTTGGTCCTTGCCACTGCACAATGCTCCTGCCCTCAGTCACAGAGAAGCAATGCCAATTCTAACAGATCCTACGTGGGCATGGGTGGGTATGGAGGGGCAGTTAGGCATTTTACCGCAGAAGGCGGAACACCTTGTACGACAGTATCACAGACTTGAACTGTTTTGCTCGTAAATTTTTGTCTGTTTGTCATAGCACTTCATTCATGTAGCATACTAACACCAAGTAGTTCAACACAGTTCAACACAAGTGTGTTAGTGTAACACAAGTGTGATGTCTGTAAAGACATCCCTGAATAATCCTTAGCAACATCAAGGGTCTGGTAGCACAGCAGTGGATACCCCAAGGCAGTGACCAGTTTAAGGCAACATGAATTCCATGAGGATTTAACGAAATCTGGGATTTATCGTGAAATTTGATGAATCGATGAATTGCTGCAAATTCCATCTGGAAGATATCTCAAATGTGTTGTAAATCCCGAAGGCCGCATCTGACCCCCAATTAGAGAGATGACGTGCAGATCCTTGAGCAAGAGCTCAGTAACTTAGCAACAGCGTTGCGTCATACAGAGAGATGTTAATGTGTGTAGCTAGGATGTACGTAGCAAGCTAGGTATTCACGTCAGTCATGTCTAAAAGAATGTCCAGAGAAAGCTGTACAAAAACTCTGCAAAGTTGAGGAGTGATGAATATCGTTGTTATTTTTTTTTTATTATTAATTATTATTATTTTATTGGTGGTATTTTACTGTTCTGCAAATTTTGCATAGAATCAAATTTATTCATTAAAACTGCAGTAATAAACAGATACAGCGCACTACAATAGAGAACAATGTTATTTCATTTTGTTTAAATTTCCATTACTTTGTTAATGTGAATATGTTAATATGAATTATTTTCTCAATTTAAGCACTAAGACTAAATTAAACTGGGTCATGTCTCCTGTTATTTAACAAAAAGATATAATTATGATTATTTTCAATGGATATGGAAAACATAATTTTAAACCGAGAAAATGGCCCTACCAGTTCTGTTCCAAGAGTGTTAGCAGTTCCTGATCCACTCCACACACCATCCATTACTGTTCAATATACACTTTCATTTGCTAAAGGAATTCAATAATGCCAGTGTGAAAACTCGTCTGGCAATCCAGTGAAATCTTCATTGAAAACAGATTAAGGTAAACAGCCTTGATGTTAAGCTGTACATCACTTGCTCATTTTCATTTGTATCCATGTAGTTGTGTTTACAGAATATATATTCGTAGCATTGTTCTGTGGTTGTGTACATTTACATGGAGGTAATTGGACCCGACAGTGTTTTTCATCTGTTCAAAGCCTGCTTGATTGGCTTGGTGAAGAGATTGTCTAGAAACATTGGTTGCTTTTACCGCAGGAAAGGTCTATGTTCATTTGCAAATGGAACAAGAAATAGTTCTAAGAGTGTATAAGTCAAAGTGGAAAGGTTGTTAACAAGCCTTACGTGTAGGAGACTGTTAAGTTTTAAGTTTCTGAAGATGTAACTATACTTGCAGAATTTCACTTGCAAGTAACAATGAGATCTGTTTAAGCTGTGCTGGGTTTCAGGCAGAGATGCCCTGTTACACTGCCTACCTTTTGTCCTATAAAGCCCTTTACAAGTTTATTATTCATATCTGATGTGCACCGCCTTGTTCTGACATAGCACCTATCCAGTTGTATTGATAGTCGATGAATAGGGTCCTTTCATTGCTGCTGGTAAAAGATATTAAATCGCGAACCAGTTCTTTTGAAGTAATAATGTGTCACTTAGTTTCCTTTTTCAAACTGTGAGAGCAAAGGCATAACCTCTCCTGTCCTTTTTGCATGCTAGCGGAAGGATGGCATCTTCGCTATTAGCATCTTGTGGGTCAGGCCCAGATGGTAAAGTGGGTTTTAGCTGCTATTTTTACTGTAGACTCATTCATAGTGCTGGGTGAAAATGGGTCTGCTCCAGATATAGAAAGATCCATGCACTCCAGGCGGCGGATGAGGTACAAGTTATTCCTGAGGTCTCATTTCCAGCAGCAGCTATTCACTGTAGGAACAGCCTACTGCTGTACCCCAGCTCACTGTCCTGTACCCCAGCTTCACTGTGCTATGCCCCCTCTCACTGTCCTGAACCCCCTCTCACTGTGCTATGCCCCCTCTCACTGTCCTGTACCCCAGCTTCACTGTGCTATGCCCCCTCTCACTGTCCTGAACCCCCTCTCACTGTGCTATACCCCCTCTCACTGTCCTGTACCCCCTCTCACTGTGCTATGCCCCCTCTCACTGTCCTGTACTCCAGCTTCACTGTGCTATACCCCCTCTCACTGTCCTGTACCCCAACTTCACTGTGCTATACCCCCTCTCACTGTCCTGTACCCCCTCTCATTGTCCTGTACCCAAACTCCCTGTCCTGGACCCCCCTCCCCACTGTCCTGTACCCCCACCTCACTGTACTGCACCCCCATTGTCTTGTACACATCCCCCACTGTCTTGTATCCCATTTCATTGTGCTGTACCCCGCCACTGCCCTGTGTCCCTCTATCGCCCTCTGCCTCTCCCATTGTCCCGTACCCCCTCTCTTCTGTTCTCCTCTGCACCCCCCCCCCCCCCCCCCCCCCCAGTTCCTGCTGATTTCAGCTGCATTAACGTAGCTCAGCACCTCCTCCCTGCAGCTGGAGCGCGTTTGGAGCGAGTCTCTCCGCGCTCGTTACCGTGCAGGAGGAGACACCCTACAGCCTCCCCCCCTGCTACACAGAGAGGTGTCTCCCTGGTTACCGTCAAGTTGTTTGCGAAAAATTCCCTCAAAGCACATAAATTTAGCATCAAGGAAACTTCATTTTCTTCCTCCTAACTCTGTCCTTGTTTGTACAAATCCAGTCTTAATCCCAGATAATTTCAGATGCGCAAGAGGATATACCCTAAGCATTTAGGCTGCTTTAACTGGAATAGGAAGTGCTTTTAACATCAACTGCTTTTTATGTGACAATTTAGTGGTGCAGGCATCCTGAGAAAATGATACTAAATCTGTTTTTTTTTTCACCAATTATTTATACTCAGCTTTTTTCCTTGTTAGCTGAGTTCTTTTGAATTTCTAAATCATCTGTATGCAGCCAGTTAGAAGAGTGAAGAGGCAAAGGAGATTCTTTGAATGTAATGTCTCTACATATACAGGGATAGGTTAAATACAGTTTCTTCCGTATTTATGCATTTATTCATACGTATGTGTTAGATCCTTTTTCCATCTTAAAACATCTTTAGGATGTTTACTTTGATAATAACATTATTTACAGACCGGATTGGTGAGAATGTTAACAAATAATACATTTTATTCCACAAAACCATCAAATCATATTTCCTCATATCCCTATAGATAGTATTTTGTAAATCTGCCTCTGGCGTTGAATGCACTTACAAGACTCTTCAACACTTTCATGAGGAGGCACTTCTGAGGGAAGTGTTGACAATTCCTCATGGCTGGCTTGTTCTAGGTTCTTCAGATCTTTAGGTTTTAGGGTTTTTTTTTATTTATTTAACCTCTATTTAACCAGGACATCTTTTGAGATTTTTTGAGAGTTTTTTTTGAAAGAGACCTGGTAAGAAAGTCAGTAGGGAAGTGCATGACATGTATATGCAATGTATAAATCACAGTACAAATGACACACAGACAGAATAATGCAAATACAAAGAGTTATTTCTCAGTGTCCTTAATAAACAGTTACAGGTATCTAAAATATTTTCATCAATTAAGATCTTAAATTCAGACAATGGTACAGATTCATCTAATCTAAGTATCTGTTGGGGCTGGAGAATGGTGCAAGGTGTACTGTAAGTAAAAGACCATTTTCCCATCTCTATTCCGACCCTAGGAACTGTAAAAGATAAAAGTGCCTGTGAATGCAGACCATAATACTGAGTTGATCTGTTCGGTTATCAAGGAAGTCTCCCAGAAATAACTTTGTGTACAAAAATACACCAATGCTTTAGCCTCCTTGTGGGTAGAGGTCCATTTTCCACGTGGTACAGTTCACAGTGATGGGTATGCATGCATGGTGTTGCATTTATTATAAATCTTATAGCTCTATGAAACACTGTGTCCAGGATGTTTAGTGTACTAGCTGATACCTGGATACAAATAACATCTCCATAATCTAATCTAGATAAAAAGTGCCTTGCAAGATCTTCTCTTTCTGACAATATTGAATTGCTTGATGTGTATTATTTGGCAACAGTATGACAGCTCTGTGCAATGATATTCAGATAAAAGTATAATGTATTTGAAAAAGTATTAATCAGGAGAAATATGATCCAATTTGTAAATTCTGTTATATTGCTACTATTTAATCAGGGATATGTACAAACCGAGGGAGAGCAAGGGGGGGAAGGGGGTTGCAACCTTTCAGCTTCGTACTCATCACAGGTTGGGACTCAGTCAGAGAGGCCCTGGAGAGGGAGGGTGGACATAATGATCCATTAAAGCTGGGAGGGGGGGGGAGTAGTGTGTTTGCAGGGACCCCATTATCAGCGGGACGAAGGAGGCACAGAGAGCCATCATGGCTCCTCCGACTGCAACCCTCCCCGCACCCCGGAGCTGAGTGGCTGAATGAAGGAGTGCGGCCTTCTGCGGGACGTCCTGTTGATACAGCCCCCCCCCCCCCCCTTCTTTTCACATAGCCGTATCTGTCACGGCTGTGACAGATACGGCTCTTCAGCGGGAAGAGAAAAGATCCGGGCCCGCCGAAGTCGGCTGCTGAGGACTTCGTTTCAGTCCCCGTGAAAGTGCCCCCCCCGCCCCCCAGCAACACCAACCATCCCTATTTAGTAACAATTCCTGGCCTAGAGAAACAGCAGCAGCTCCCTGCTGCAGCGCTGGCTTCAAGTCCGCAGGGTCTGCAGCGGTGGAATTGTGATGGCTCGGTCTGAAAGTGCAGCCCTGCGCAATGAGGTCCCGGTGTTTTCAAGGCCATGCCACGTCTGAGAGCCGCTCGTGTCAGGAGGAGAGAGGAGAGAGAATAAGGAGTCCGTTCAACTGAGAGGTGGCTTGGGCCGTGGCAGCATCTCTCTCTCTCTCTGTCTCTCTCTCTCTCTCTCCCTCTCTCTCTCTCTCTTTCTGCTGGCGAGTGATCATTCATTATCAGAGGATGTGGAAAGCAGTAATGGAAAATTGAAGAATTGCTTTTCAAGTCATCGTGCAGAAGACAGCCAAGCTTTTGTATCACTGTCAACATGGATCAATCCCCCCTCTCGGCTGGCAGGTTAATGCGAGGCACCGTTTTTTTCGTTTTTTTCTTTTTGTGCCTGGACGTGAGAACTACTCAAAATGGGATTGTGTGAGGCTGATTGAACTGCTCTCCAGATAGAGAGAAAGAGGTAACAGGTATTTCAGTTTTGGGGTGATTCACCTTCTTACAACCACCCTTTGAGGAACAGTGTGGTCTAGTGGTTGGAGCAGGGCTTGTAACTCAAAAGTTACAAACTCAAAGCTGGTTTGACTTCCAGGTGGGCAAGTTCTGTTCAGCGCCAGTCACAAGTTTGGACATGCCTGATTAAGATAATGAGAAACATGCATTCAGAGTCTAAAGGCTTATGCATAAATGCTTGAAATCTGTTTCATAGACAAATATAAATAATGACATTGATGCCTATGTATGAATTTCTTTCCAAAAAAAATTATTTTCTAAAAAATATTTGTTGGCTACTTTGAAGGATCAGAAATATAAGTTTTGACTCGTTTAACACTTTTTTGGTCACTGCATAATTCAGTTTGTGTTATTTCATACATTTGATGTCTTCTGCTATTCTAAAATGTGGGGAATAGTAAAAATACACCTTCTATGAGTAGGTGTGTCCAGATTTTTGACTGGTGCTGTACCCTTGGGCAAGGTACTTGAACCTGAATTTCCTCAGTAATTATCTAGCTGTACAAATACATAAACATGTAAAAACTGATCTCATTCACTCATCTCTGCTAACTGAATGTAATAAGGAATGTCATGCCACACCGTTGTTGTTTTCGTAATTGTCCCAGGAGAGGACTGGTTCTGTTTCAGAGTGCAGGCGTGGTGTACTTGTGTCTTGTCACGCATCCTGAAGGAGTGTATCTACCTGTCTCCCCTCCAGGTGTGCCTCTGTCCACGCAGTGGGGGCCACAGGGGTACTTCTACGCCATCCAGATCGCACAGTACGGTCTGAGCCACTACAGCAAGAACCTGACGGAGCGGCCGCCCCACGTGGAGGTGTACGACACGGCCGAGGAGCGGGACAGCCGTCCCAGTGCTTGGGTCGTGCCCAAAGGCTGCTCTCTCACCCGCATCCACGATAAGACCCGCGCCACCGCCGTGCGCCAGTTCAGTGCGCCAGGTACCGCCATTACCCCCCCCCCCCCAAAGGAAATGCCACCTGTCCCACCACATGAAACATGAACTCCACCACCTCCGTCACCTCTCCCCCACACAATTGTCAGCCCTGTCCCCAACACACTAGTGCCACCTCTCTCCCAGACACTGATGCCACCCCTCACCCCCACACAAACTGCACCCCTCTCATTCCACACAATGCCCTCTCTCTCCCCCTACATGAATGTCCCTCTCTCCCTCTACATGGAAAAAAAAATACTCCCTCTCCTCCACATAAACTGCGCCCCTCTCCTCCCACACAAACGCTCCCTGTCTCCCATACAAACACCACCTCTCCCCAACAGACCCATCTTTTTCCCATTCCACCATCAGCCCTATCTCAGTCTGCCTCCTCAGCTCCTCCCCCCTTCCCTTATCAGAGCGTGATCAGCGCCTCCGAATTGCCTCCCCGGGCGCCCGCTCCCAACGCCTCTTGTTTATTCCGGGGGAAGGCGAAAACCATTCCAGCGTTGCCCCGCAATACATACATAAAACGTCGGTTTGTGAAAATTTAATTAAGACGTTTCTGAAGCCGAGGCGCTTCCAGAGCCTGGCACTGATATGTGTGTTGTTGTTAATAATACAGTAATGTGTTTTTGGCCCCTGCTAATCGATACCCATTAGAATTAGCAGGCCGGTCCCTCTGTAGCCTACGGGAGAAATTGCTGTCGCCACCTAAGCTGGTGATCTCTGCGGGGCAGGCCAAGGGAGCGCTGATATGCTGCTCAGCAGAGATGGGGTCTGTTATGTATTCCCTACTCATCCTTTATTGATGGCAGAGTAATCACAGGGCCACAGCACAAATCCACTTACTCCCGAGATTGCCTTAAGTAATGGATTTATGAGTGCATTAAACAGCACTATGAATGGGCAGCCAGACTGTCTTCTCCTGGCCCAGCTCACACTCTGCTCCTTTTTCCAGAAATCGACCAAGATCATTCTTCTGTTTTTTTTTTTTTTTTCTTCCCCCCTCCCCCGCTCCCTGTTCCCCCCGCACATATGAAAGCCAAGCTAAGTGTTTTGGAATGCAGCACGCTGGCCCGGTCTGCCGGCTCGGCTCGGAGCAGAGCAAACAGCCAAGGCCCGGGCTTCTGATGAGTCCGGAGTTTGCCCTGCGTGTGTCAGCGAGGGGGCGGATGGAGGGGGAGGGCCTCTGAATGTCTGAGCCCCCCTTTCCGCCCCAGAGAAAAGATGCTCAGACACGAGGATCAGGCTGTCAGCAGAATGTGCCGTATTTAAGTGGTTCTCAGCAGGACTTCGGCTGAGACGCCTCTTCTCTCTCTTTCTCTCTTTCTCTCTCTCTCTCTCTCTCTCTCTCTCTCTCTTACCCACAGATGAGCCCCATTTCCTTCTAATTAAGTACAGCGTTCAGTGACACATGTGAACTGTACACCCTTGGGGGCTGTTTGTTCAGAGACACACATATTTGAGTCTAAGAAAAAAAAGTAGGAGGACAAGGAAAACACAGTGTACCCCCCCCTTCCTGCGCCCCCAAATCAGAATGTTGAAAAGAGTCTCAAGATTTCATATCATGTGTGCCTGTGTTCATTTCCTTGTCTATTTCTGTCTGGTACAGAGAATTCTGAAGGAATATCCCTCCCGCTGGGCAACTCTAAGGACTTCATCATCTCCTTCGACCTGAAGTTCCTCTCCAACGGGAGCGTCTCGGTGGTGCTGGAGACCACGGAGAAGAACCCGCCGTTCGTCATCCACTATGTCACCAGCACACAGCTCATCGCCTTCAAGGACCGTGACATCACTTACGGGCTGGGGCCCCGCACCGCCTGGAGCACGGTGACCCGGGACCTCCTGACGGACCTGCGAAAGGGGGTGGGGCTGTCCAACACCAAGGCCGTCAAGGCCACCAAGATCATGCCCCGCCGCGTGGTCAAGCTTGTGCTTCGGGGCCGCGGGCTGATCGACAACATCACCATCTCCAGCACCGCCCACACTGCCGCCTTCTTTGCCGCAAGCGACTGGCTGCTCCGGAACCAGGACGAGCGCGGCGGCTGGCCCATCATGGTGACCCGCAAGCTGGGCGAGGGCTTCCGGGCGCTGGAGCCGGGCTGGTACTCCGCCATGGCGCAGGGCCAGGCCATGTCCACACTGGTGCGGGCGTACCTACTCACGAAGGACCCTGTGTACCTCAACGCCGCCCTGCGGGCCACCGGGCCCTACCGTCTGCCGTCAGAGCAGCACGGCGTCAAGGCCGTCTTCATGAACAAGTATGACTGGTACGAGGAGTACCCCACCACGCCCTCCTCCTTCGTCCTCAACGGCTTCATCTACTCCCTGATCGGCCTGTACGACCTGGCAGAGACGGCGGGGGACAAGCTGGGCCGGGAGGCGGGCGTGCTGTTCAGCCGCGGCATGGAGTCGCTGAAGGCCATGCTGCCACTCTACGACACGGGTTCGGGGACCATCTACGACCTGCGGCACTTCATGCTGGGCACTGCCCCCAACCTGGCGCGCTGGGACTACCACACCACCCACATCAACCAGCTGCAGCTGCTGGCCTCCATCGACAACGCGCCCATCTTCAGGGACTTCGTCAAGCGCTGGAAGAGCTACCTGAAAGGAGGCCGGGCCAAGCACAACTAGGGTCCAACTGGCCTTCAGCCGGGCTCCGAGCCAAGCGCTGGGTCCGCCCATGTGTCGGGGTGGAGGGGGAGGGGGGTGGTGGGGTGGGGCGGGGCGTTGAGGAGGGGCCGAGGTCTGGGCGAAAAAAACGCAGTCTGTTTTGGTTTGCGTTGCAGAGAGGTTTGCCGAGCTCTGTCGCCATCCCCAGATTTATTTCAGAGTGCGTAATTGCAGCCTTTGGCTGGTAGTTGTAACGCACCGCAAATGTGGCTTGAGGGCGTGTAGCTGGAAGCGGGAGGAAAGAGAAGAGGGAGTTTTTCCTCTCTCGACTCCAGACGTTGAGGTATGATCTGAGCAGGACACTGACAGGAAGCTGTGGAAGTGAGTTTGAGGGGGAGTTGGACGGGCGGGTTTTGGGTCAGGTTCAGAACCTTCTGTCTGCGTTGTCTCACTGTGTTCCTACATCCTGGACCCTTTTGTGTCTTAATCTGTTGTTTCGTGTCAGTGTTTCGGAGGTGGGTGGAAACGTGGACGGTATACGCCATGTTAAACTGTTTCAGAAAAAGCTTACAAAGTGGGCCATTTGAAACCCTCCCTGTACCCAAAGAAACAAGCGGGGGGAAAAAAGTCATTCATTCTCATCTTAATTTTTGAAATCGCACCTTGTTTTGACCTACAGACTGAAGTTTCATGTCTGGGCATATGTTGAAGGTGCTGGCTTGGCAGATAGAGGTTTTTTTTGTTGTTGTTTTTCTTAAGATGTCCCTCTTGCAGTAGACAGTGGTCAGGGGTTTATCCTTATCCTATCCTCTGTTTCACAAAGACAAGGGTGCCTGATTTCAGAGTTTCAGAAAAGATAAATCTTTTATATTCTGGCTGGCATCTCTTCATGCTGAATCCGACGTCTTTCGCCTGTTTGCAAAGCCCACCCTCCCTAAACAGTCCTTCCCTCTTCTCAGAGACAGATGCCCACCACAGGGAATCATCCCGGCCCAACTCCATAATAGTTGACCCCACCCTCGTCCCCCACCTCTTTACTTGTCTTCCTGGGATCCTCTTAACAACTTTAATGAGATGGTCTGGTGTGGACCACTGTCCCACTGCACGGCTCCTCCCCACAAATACTACCCACAGTCACTGTGTCCGGATCAGAGCCTCAAGAACTACAGGCATAATTCTGTAGGTGGTTATTATGTTTTGTGCTGATCTGGGGTCAGCCGGTTAGTGCTGAATGTGGCGCGTTTCAGCCTCCTCCCCTGTGTGTGTCTGTGCTCAGCGGAGTGAGGTAGAGGTGGCTTCCGCAGCTGGGATTCATTACACCTCCCCAGGGGGCTCCTGCGGTCATTATCCCTGTAGCGGTTCACTGTCCCAGGGTCAGGCAATGGCTGGGCCGACTTGGAACAGATCCGCACTTCGGCTGATCTGGGATTGGTCACGTAGCTAGGGAGTGAGTGAGTGAGAGGGAGGATTACCCCGCAGTCAACAGCAGTGTAGGATCTGAGCCGGCCACTCTCGGTGCATTACTGAGAGGCGCGTTATCGCGGGCCGGATTGGCCTTTTGTCACATGGAGGTTTGGCTCCAGACAGCCAGACAGCTGGAGGACAGGGGGTTGGGTTTGTCGCAAGCTTTGTGGTAACCACAGTCATCTTAGCCTCCAATTTGTCGTTTCCTCAAAATTAAGATCGGGATCTTTCTGAAACCACAGTTCAGTGAATCCCACCAGATGGTCGTTTTCCTGTCTGAGATTTTTAAAAGATTAGGGAAATGAATTGGGTATTATCATGTTCCGCCAGGGTTTGAGGCGAAAGTGTGGAAATTTTACGTGACCTATCATAAGTTTTTATTAGTTTTGTTCCAGAGAGCTTTGTTATGTATGAATATATCTGACAAGCTTCAGGTAATCACCACACACACAAATGCATATACGCACACGTCCGCGCACACACACACACACACACACACACGCACACACACACACACGCACACACACATACACATACACATCAACACACCAACACACACACACACACACACACACACCCCAACACACCAAGCTTCTATTCTCACAGTCCTCTGCTTAAACTTCACTCTACAGTAAACTGTGTGGAAAATAAAGGGAAAACTCTTGTCTTAAATTTCTCCTTTCTGGATTTTCCTGCCTTCTCTCGCCTGTGTAATCCATGTCCACAGGGGGTATGGTCGTGGGTTGTCTTAACATTCATTCATGTATTTATTTTGATATTCCTCACACATGGTGCTCATTGGCACCATTTGTAGAAGTGAGTTGGGGGGGGGGGGGGTTTCCTTATTGTTTTTATTAAATCAGTACATGTATCCCTGTGAGCCCTTTTGCTCATCACCAGTATCCTGCAGCTAATAGTGGTGGGTGGGCGTGGGTGGCAGGGTAGCGTGGGCGTTAGCGTAGGGGTCTCGGCAAGCACAACACAAATGTGTTTTTAGTCGCTTCAGAGGAAGAGGGCCGGCGGCGGGCTTTGAGCACAGAAAAGGATTCCCCCACACGCGCGTGGAGAGACCGCTGGCACCCGGGGCTAATGACGCCCCGGTCTCTCTCTTTCTCTCTCTCTCTCTCTCTTTCTTTTCTTCTCTCTCCCGCCGGCCGCTTGTGTGGGTTAAACCTGTTTAATCTCCCAGCTCTCCTATTGACACATTAATGAAAGTGTAGCCGGCCTGGGAGATGCCTCTAATTCCTCTGGTTAATAGACCAGAGAGAGGAGTGTCTTGCAGTCAGAAAAGGAGGCACCCAGGGTATCTTGAATCGCCGTGGGGTCTGGGGTTTGCTCTGACTGCTGGACCACGGGGGTCTGATACGCCATCCTCCCGAGCGCGTGGAAAGGGGTTTACGGCAGGACGTGGCCACTGGGGAAATTCGGATACCAGTAAACACCCCCGTTTCCACAGCCTGTGATAGGTGCTGTGGTGCACCCGAGTGGGGACGCTCACAGCACAGTCTTTCACCACAGACCCCTTTGTGGAGGTGTAGTGGACTGCGCTAGGTGCTTCTTTTTTTGAGTTCAGACGTGTCAGTGTCATTTTAGCACCCAGTCATTGTAACTACTGACACTAACGGTGCACTGTAGTAATGATGTCATTGCCAGCTCCTGCACCACTCCACTGAAGCACTGCCAGTGGGTCAATGAAGCCCTGAAGGTTTCCAGACAATGGCTGCCCACTGCTCCATTTGTTCCAAATTGTTACATGGGAAAAAAAAGCCTTGCACAATGTTTATTTAAGCCCATTATAATGAGACTCCACTGTGCCAGTGCTGTAGGTGTGGTTCAGGTAGCATGGTAAGTGTAGTCCATGACTACAGCGCAAGCAAGCGTGGTAATTGTAGTTTATTTCAGCGTCGTGACGGAGGCACAAGCAAGGAGGCGGTGGTTGTGCATTCTAGGGTTCTGATTAGGAGTAATTCTGAGTTCATTTCTTGCCTGCAGGGTGGGAAATGGCACGGTTAGGAGTGAGTTTGTCTGGGAGGATGCTATGGGAACATGAGGCACTGGCCTTGTCTTACGTGGACATTTGTCTTGTAAACACTACTATGCATATACTCATTACTTCATGGGACTAAGGAGGCAGTTGATATCTAAAAGGGAAATGAGACGGAGATCTCACTTCGCTGTTCATACCAAAGTCTCGGTTATCTTGTTTATCTTCATTGAAGCTCATCAAAAGCCAGAATTATGTTCCGGTTTTATCGTCTCACGCTGATATCCGTAAAGCGGTTGTTATTATCCGGTGTTGGAACAGAGATTTGAGATTTGACAGATGAAAAATTGGGAATTATAAGATATGCGCTCGCCTGCCTTCTTAAACAAAAAAAAAAATCAGAAGGGGGAGAGACAAAAAAAAAACTGCCTTTTGGAAATTTCTGTCTAGAAATTTAGATCCTGTAGCATAAAGAGTTGGAAATATAGTGAACAAAAAGACATTTGTAATTCACAGCAGTCTATTTAAGGGGATGTGTGCAACTGTACAAATAGTGTTAGGATTCAAGTAATATTTCAAAGGGATCATAGACGAATCCCTGTAGGGGTCGTATTTTTTATCAGCTCGTCTTGCATTCTTTTAAATGATGAAATCATTCGCTTGGGGCAAGCTGTTTGTCGCGGTTAACAGCACAGAAGCACAGCTGTTAGTGTCATTGGTTGATTATCTTTTTGGTTTGTTCTTTTTATTTTTCCTGACAGTGTGCAAGGCCTTCCTTTTGAAAGCTGCTATTGTTGTTTCATGGTGAAATTAATAATTGTATTGGTCCTATTTTCCTTTTTTTTTTTTTATTGTCCAGTATCCTGTAAACTGACATGTGCAGCTCCTGACACATGTGACATATGCAATAAAGTCTATACTGGATTCCTTGTCAGTGGTGGGGTGTCCAGAGAGGTTGTACAGACTTTGCAATCCAAGCAGAAAGTGCACATGCTACCATTTTTTATGCAGAAAAAAAAAGTGTTTATATAAAGAGTCTGATCTTTGTGCTTACAATGGCTTTTTAAAGTTGTAAAATAAAGGCAATTTTTCTTAAAGCAGTGTCTGCTGGCTTTTTCTTTTTTTTTTTTTACTCCTGATGCTGCGAGATTAAAAAGAAAGACATTCCTTAATGTCTCTCTGTGTTTACTCAGAACTCCCGCTGTGACAACCTCCTCGTCTCAGAGAGACTCAATCAAGCGTCTTATTTTTTTCCCAATTTCTTAGTTTGATTTCATAAAAGATCTGGCTCTCGCACGCGCGTGCGCGCACACACACACAGACACAGACACAGACACACACACACGCACAGAGAAAGTTCTGTGAAATTAATGATGTCTCTGAAGGATTTGCAGCACAATGGGCAGTAAACTTGGTGGAGCCTCTCGACCCTTTCCAGGATTTTATAGACTCCAGCACTCTCCCGTCCACCGCCGGCTAATGATATTACCTTTATCCTGACAGCGAGTTTGTCTCCCTCCCTCAATTAGCCCGGACTGGCTCCAGGCTTTGTCCTTTTAAGCCACTTCTATACTTTGATATTTCCGCCTCCGCCTCCCATCTAGATGGCTCTGATAGCATTAGATGAGTCCGTGGTGTGGTGGAGACGGTGGAGACGGTGGCGACCCACAGAAAGGAGCAATCTCTCCCCCACTCCCCCCCACCCCCCCCCCCCCTTGCCCATCTGATCTGATCTGATTACCGCCCGCATGAACCCGGCCCTCATTGAATTGGGTCCTATATGGGAATAGGTTGTCTGGAGAACACGGAGGATGGCGGGGCGCACGGAGTGGTGAGGGGGGGCAGGGGTGGGGGGGGCGGTTTGGCTCCTTCATTCAAACCAAGGGATCGATAACGGCAGGGCACCGTCCGCATCCTGAACAAAGGGGGGGGATGCGGGAAGCAGATGAACATCCCCTGCCTGCAGATGGACCGCTCCGCCAGCCAGCAGAGAGGAGCCGGGGTCCCCTGCTGTCTGGTTCACCGCGGGCAGGAACGGAGCACGCCCCCTCTACCTTTAGATGACTCTGGACTCAGCCCCTGAGCTGGTTATTAATTTAGTTTTCTTTTCAGGGTGGGGGGGTTGAGGTTGGGGGGGGGGGGGGGGGCATGGCCTTTTCTCTCTCCGTCTGCTGCTCCGTGATTGATGCTGATCGGCCGGTGGTTTTTTGTCGGCTCTCCTCTGTGGGCGATGTAGCGGAGAGATTGTTATGACACGGGCACCAGTGTCTGGGGGTCGCCCCTGATGAAACTGGCATATTGTGCCTATGGGAGGCCACCCTGTGCCCTGGCAGCCATGAGCTCGAACTGCTGACTGCCCATTACTAACATGGGGGGCAGAGGACAGCGTGTCTTGGTGCCCGAATGCTTCACTAAAAATGTGCAGTCAAAAGGGCATACGTGGTCTCTGGAGTGCTTTAGCATGAGCCGACTAAAAATCTGAAACGGCTGCCGTGACGCGGCTTCAAACAACATGTATTTGCCACTTTTTAAAATTTGAAGTTTTTTTTTTTTTTAAAGATTAGAGATTTTTAGGCTGTCTTTGTATAGTACATATAATTCTTTGCTGAGATCTGAGGACATCTGGCAGAAAGAAGGATAAACAAATGTAGAAGATGAGGAAAATGTCCAACCCCCTTTTTTGAGAAGAGGAATTTTTTACTTTGTCTGTAACCATGGAAAATAATAGCTACATCTCATCCCTAACAGTCAGTTCATCACGTCACAGTGTAAACACTTCAGTCCTCTGGCTTTTTAAGGGGAAACTGACCAAATTCAATGCCTCAACCGCTATAGTATGTGTTCTGAAAAGACAGTAAATTCTTTTATCTCGAAATGCCTGGGGCATCACGAACCACAGGCGATTAGTAAATTAGGAATTTGAGGTAAGCATTACATCACCGTTGGTTCAGCCTCAATCCATTCTGTTTCTACCGTTAAGAATAAAATGGAGTAAGAATCTCGGGAACAGTGACATCCAAGAATCCGAAGCAAATAATAACCACCCAAGAAAAGCCAGTGGCACTAGCCAGATTGCAGGGACGAAAAAAAAGTTTTCCCTGCAAGCTCAGAGATCTGTACTTTGAAGGGGCTGCTGGGATGAGCTGGAATGGGCCTCAAAGACCTGGGATGATCAAGTGTTGTCAGGGTGGCAGGAGCTGCAGCTTCTGGGACAGCTGAATCTTTGCTGTCAGCTTCAAGGGTAGCAAGAATGCGATAGGCGCGCCAGGTAGCAGTCCATAGTCCGGCGCAACCATGGCAGCGCGGCTCTCGGTTTGGGAGCCACCGAGGAGCCTCAGATGAATTGATCCATTTTGAGAACGATTGCAGAGCCCCGTCCCCCTTCACCCCCCCCCCCCAACATTTTATTTATTTGTATGCAGCGCTGGCTGCGTGGCTGTCCATTTTTCATACTGACGTGATCAATCTGAGAAACCAGCTCTGTCTGCTGCTGTGAATCTCTGTCTCAAATGAGCCTGCCCCACTTCACAAACGGCAGTGTTAATTACGCGCGTTGGCCTTCCGTTCCTGCTGAGAAGCTATGGACCGAGGATTCATTGGACCGTTTAAATGTTAAAAGGATTACTCGTCCTGAAGGAGGCCATATGTGTTGGCTTCGGTACCAAAAAAAAGACCCCTCTACAAAGTGAATCTGTACTGAAGGCTGAAAATTTGTCCCTTTTTTTTACCCTTGAGGTGAAATATTTGTCACCCACAGTACTGAGTAATGTTAAATCGTAGGAGTCTGATGACGCAGTCTCGTTATCACAGCCAAAGTTACGGAAGCCAAGACTTGCGTTTAGAGACATTTTCCCAACCCTGATCCTGGGTGCACGCTGTGAATGCCAGATTGTACGATGTTAGGCTGTATTTGAGAAAAGGGTTTCATCAGAGCAGGATTTGAAATAAGAACTGAGTTTTACAACACTTGACAGATATATGGTGTTTTGTGTTTGTGGGGAAAAAAATTGTGCTGTGGGGTCAGTGTGTCTGTGAAACACGCAAGTGACATAAGCTTCATTCTCGTCACTTTTGTCCGTTGAAGAAACTAGAAATACTAATTAGTATTCAAATGAATTCTGGCTATTAAAGTTCCGAACAACAATTCAGGAGAGGAATTTTCCAACAGTTCCTACATAATTAACAAACCCATCACATCTACAAGTATCAAAATCCCACTCGCCACTTCCTTTCCACGTCAGCTGTTCATGGCATCCCTCCCCCTCCCCATCTTCTTTTATTTCTATTCTTGTTTATGATGTGCAAATTTCGGGGGTGTCAACAACCTCGGCCCACGGCCAGGCACGATCCTTTTATCAGACTCCAAGCCAAAGATCAGTACCCCCATACCCTCATGACAGTAACGCTTACAATTCTTACTGCGTTAAAATTCATACCTACTGAATTAATGATTTTAAGAATTAATAAAGATGCTGTATGGCTTAGACTGAATTTGAACAGCTGGTTGGGTTTTGTTGAGGCAGGTTGGCAGTTATATACACAGACCCAGATATCCCAACTTTATTTAAGAGCAAAACATTAATAAGAATATGGTGAATGAACACCTTTAATGGAATCTATCCATCTGCACAACAACACCTCCGACAATGCATTTCTCATTATTACAGACTATAAACAGGTACCTGCCAGGTGATGTCAAACCCAGATTAGTTCTCAGTCACAAGATTAATCACACCTAATTAATTAGAAGCTGTTGAAACCAAAAATCTGGTGTGTGCAGTGTGCCCTAAGAGGTTGGAGAAACACTGTATTTCTTCTTCTGCTATAGAAAAGATAGTTCCTAACTTTTTCCACATAAGGAAAACAAACAAACAAAAAAAAGCAGTTTCCAGGGACTTATGGAGGGGGGCTGAGAATGCAGATGAGCGGTATTTCCTCTGCAGCCTATAGTGAAACCTCGCCTTCTCCGTGTAGGAACTGGTCCCCAGCGAACGCCCGGCGACAGAGACGCTTGTGCCTCCGCTCGCGGGTCTCTCTCTCTCTCTCATTCCGGAACCTCCGGCGTGTGAGTCAGAAGAGTTCCTCCATATCTTCCCTGCTGTTCTGACTGACAATGGAAAGCCTGGCTCCTGGCACAATCTGAGCCTTCTGACAGTCTCACAATCCCGGTGACAGAGCGCAGATGCTGGAGCGAGGCAGAATGTCGCTGACGGATCAGCGCGGGGCGCGTTGTTTTTTTTTTTTTTCGGGGAGTTTTGCTTTGTGGGAACACAGCGTTTCTCAGTCCCGGTCCCGGATGAATTCTGCGCACGCTGATTGTAGTTCCAGCTGGGCCGGGCTCGATTCGTTAGGGTGGATTGAACTGTTACTTGAGCGCCGAAGATGGATTTGACATCTCCTGACAGTGACTAGTCAATGTCATTTGTAGAGGAAATTTGTGGTTGGAATAGGTTTTTGTTGGTAGAAAAAAAGGTACACGACAACTTGTAGCTGGTCTTGTATGCGTCTTAGATTGGCAATGCCTTACATTCAAGGCAATTGATAATGATTACTTAAATGTTCAACTGATCAATCGATGTGGGGCCTAGACCAATTCAACAATTGGATTTGCTTAATTAGCTAGAAAGCTGCCCTACTTTGAGTCTCAGATGTTAGAAGTGAAGCCATATGACATTTATTTTACCTTTTATTAGGACAAAGACACCTCTCTGTCCATCACGTGATGTCAGATCCAAATAAGCATTCAGTTCAAAAGCTCAATCAACACCAAGCAACCTGGATGCAACTACAACCATTGTACAGTGGGCAGAAGTACATCATAGTGGTAAGTAGCAGGGCTGGTAACCAAAAGGTTGCTGGTTTGATTCCCTGCTGGGGCACTGCTGCTGTACCATTGGGCAAGGTACAGCAGTAAATATCCGGCTGTATAAATGGATAACGTGAAAACTGTAACCAATGTCTGTGGCTCTGGATGAGAGTGTCTGCTGAATGTAATGTAATGCATAGAGTGATCCACCAGGACCGGCACTGAAGAAACACTGTAGCGAAGGAACCGTGGGCATGGAGACAGCTCACGTCGGCAGCAGTTTGATCTCTGCTGTTCTGGGGCCTGCTCTGAAGATGCAGCAGGCAGCACGGGGGGGGGGGGGGGTTGCTGACAGGGAGCGACACCTTGGCTGAGAAGAGCGCACTAATTAGAGCAGATCGGGAGTCAAACACGGCAACGGCTCCTCTCTCACCGCAGACAGGGAGAGAGGCAGTCTGACACATCCAGTCAGGCCACTGACATAGCTAACTTCATGTCGGTGACCTGGGATTCGCTGCAGACGGCTGGCAGAAACCCGAAGGCCCTCTTATTTCAAACACGAAAAAAAAACCCCAAGCTTCTGTCGTTTTTCTTTTCCTTTTTTTTTCTCCCCCTTTGTAATTCACTCGTCTTCTCCAGGGCCGTCTCAGGCGAGCTTCCACTCAGCACCATGGCACCTGGATTCTGTGAAAACATGGCGCTCATGAGCAAGACAGCGACATCAAAGTCAAATCAAACATCCCTTGTACATTCAAGAAGCTCACCCTTGCCAGATCTGACATATCCTTCATTTTCATTTCCTCTCCACTTTGTTGAGAAGACGGTTGGTATTGTAATTAAGAAAAACAGTCCAGCAAGAAAAATGTCTATCAGTCTACTCTTGAGCTGTGTACGAGAGACGATCTGATAACCGTTTTCTCACTCTAAGCCCACACCCATACTGGGCTGTGATTTTTTTTAAAACACTGCCCCCGTGTGTTTATCATAGGCAACGACAGACAATGATGCCTTTCAGAGTGGTTACTGGTCTTTGTCCTAGAGATCTGCTGTGATTGGTGTACACTACTTGTCTCTGTTCTTTAGTGCCATTAATTAGGGGTAGTTTAGCTGTTAATTTTCTGTTAACGATGGTACAGCATCTATTTTTCTATTATTTGCCAGATGTCCTAAATTTGTTGTTGGAGGCATGTAAAAAAGCCAAACAAAGGTATTTCTTCTGCTTTATAATGTTAACAAAGTGAATATACAGGGCGCGAAACGATTGTACACGTCTGTTCTGTTGTGCTGGAAGTCGCTCTGGATAAGAGCGTCTGCTAAATGAATGTAATGTAACGTAAATTGTGAAGAAAAGTAGACATTTTTTTATTCTGACGCCGGAGATTCATTACGGCGGGAAAAGAAATAAATTCCACAGATGTTGTCTCAATCTTGACCAAACAGCACACACTTCAGTCATATTCACTGAGATTGGTCTAAGGGCAAGGGAGAGGTCCTTTAAATGAAAAGGTGTAGGAGTGGTCCAAGAAACTATCTGCAGTGTTATGCAATGACGGTCTCAAAATGTGGGCATACCTGTTTTTCTTTCCTTTTTTGTCTTGTCTGTCTTGTTGAACGAGTCTGTGAGTCTGTGGTGTAACTCAAGCTTCCAGAGAAATCGATTTCTCAGTTATTTTATCCATTGGTACCTCAGAAGCACGTGGTACAATAGTCGAATCAAAATTGCCTCTCTTCTTTAATTCCTTTGTCTAATATAGTTGGGCTAATAAAGTCGCTGACGTTCTGAAAGAAACACAGCAAATTCATGCTAAAGATAGCCGGCTGTATAAAAGACAGCTTGTTGTGGGTTTGTTTTTAATATTAAAAATTGCGAATGGTCAACTGCATGGAAGATCAAAAGAATTCTGGATACAGCAACCTCTTGGGTACCACGTAAACATTCATGCCACTGGTGGCATCCAATGGAAACACGAGTATATCTGCATCCACATCCACTTATTTATTTATATTTGTTTGTTTGTTATAACAAATGCCATTATTTGAATTCATTGCCTCTCCGTTGCAGTGTGGATAACACGGTAGTTTAGCTGCAACTATTGGAAAAGTTTGGCCACACCTCGTATCCAGGTAACGGCTCCCCTCCCTGGGCGAGGCTATTCTGACCAATGGGAGCGCTGTAGAAACTCGCAGGTGGAGAGCAAAATCAGGGATCTAACGCGTAGTTTTCCTGTCATTGGCACACTATCAAGTGAGGGCAATAGGGAGAAAGCGCATCCTCACACCGGGAATCGCGCACCGGCACACAAGAGCCAAAGGCGCTCCACCGACAGTCTCTTGCTTCAACGGAAAGTCACGTGTAAGAACACTTTCATTGTCTTCACATAAACTGCATATCCTTGTCAACACAGAAAAAAATACTTGTCGGAGAAGTAGTTTTAGAAGGAACCAAACTGCTTACTTGCGGCAAACCCAGTTTTTGTAACGTTAGCTGTCAGAATCAAATACTGGGAAAAAGTGTTATGTGTTAAGATAGCTTTGTTTTGGACACTACTTGTATTGCGGGATTGTTGTTACACTTAGACTTGTTTTCAGTTCCTAAACTGTCTCTACCCAGTTCAGTCACCGGTAACCACTGAACGTGTCTTGGGAGGACAGCGCAACTTTGTTGCTGCTACAACTTGTTGGTAAAACGTGACTTCGCTGTCTAATTTTTACGTTAAGTTAATCTGATTCAATGCGAGGTCAAACTACAGGTAAATTAGGTGTGCTGCACGGTGGATTTTAAACAACATTTTTAGCTCGCTCGCTATTTCATGTAAAATAGACACATCATTGAATCAAGTATGGCTAAAAACACTACCTGTGTTTTTAGTTTTTAGACGATCGTGCGGCGAAAACACCTGTGGGAAATTCAGTCAGAACACTTGCGAGTGAGCGGAGGACATCAGTTCATTGGCTGCTTACTTTTCATTATTTCCTTTAAACGTGTTGTTTCATGGACATTAATTTCTCTCAAGGCAAGGAAACGTTTAAGCGTTAAAGTTAAACGTTAAAGTGAAAATACTTTTACAGGTGCTGTGACAACAGAAATGGAACAATTTACTTTTATATGTCTTGAACGTATTATGTCTTTTTACACAGATATTCGTATTAATGATCCATGTTTTTGGATGGAGGACATATCCATCTAGAAGGCCAGTTGCAAACAATTTTGTTCTCAGTATCTCACTTGGGTAGTGATCGATAATAGCGAGGTTTATAGTCTATAGTCCCCCTAAAAAGCTGCCCTGTTCTATTCAGAAATGCAGCTAAACCAATTCTGTCACAATATATGCTGTTGCTCACAACACAACCATCTCTTGGTTTCTTGTAAACACCTGTGTGCATCACCGAGTGCAATACTCAGAAAGCATGGGGTAAGGGTTTTATACTTCCCATGTATGACCTAATTTGTATTTGTAATGCAAGTCCGTCCAAGTGAGGTTGACTCATCAACATCACTTAATATTTTCTGATTGTTCTTGGCACCGTACCCAGGACGGTGTGGTCATGACATGCGGTCCATATTTTAGCATTTAGCAGACAGCAGATATTGAATGGAAGAGCATGGTGCTAATGCAAGATACCTGCCATTCCGTTGAAGAACTGGAGAAAAGGTCCTTTTTCAGTGAGTGAAAAACATGTAGGAGCACATTATAAACGTTTCCTTTGTCATGTAGCATAGATGGAGACTGGCATGGCGTATTTGGCCCTTGATACAACTACAGAAGAAATGTACAGGCTCTTTCAGTTGCAGGTTTTCATGCCTGCATCGTGTCTACATTCATCTCATTTTCACCATTTGTTGGCTTTTCAATGAATCTTGAATGGCATATCGTACAGTGCAAGCCTCTGCCATCCTTAACAGGCATCATAACCCCTAGAATTGAACATTTCTTGGTATGACAAGGAATCACGGCCAGTCAAACTGTGTCCATAACCTTTTCAGTGGTGCTGCTCACAGAGAGACAGAAAGACAGGTAGACAGACAGACAGACAGACAGACCGTGACTAAGATGTAAACAGGGATAACAAAGCATTTCCTCCACCTGCGAGTGACGGAGGTAATAATTCTCAATTCATTGGTTGCTTTGAAATTTCATAAGTGGGCACAAGAGGCATTGCGGGTACACAGGTGTGTCTGGGTGTGAGGGGTGGGGTAAGAGTCTGCCTGTGCTCCGACGTTCATCCATGCTGAATGAGATGGCAGATATTGCACTTTAGTGGGCGTCTGATTCTTGGATGCAGCACACTTGATTGTGAGCTTGAAGACGAAACTGCAGTCTGCCTCCACCTGGCCAGACTGGTTTGTGGGCAGAATAATGAGGCTTCTCTGTAATATCTGTAGGCAAACCAGGCCCTCTGGGTGAATTTCCATCCGCTCTTCCAGAAACATCTTAAGAGAGTCTAAATCACCACACGAATGGTGTTCGATTGATTGATTCCTTTTTTGCAGGTATTTTCAGCTCAGCTGGATAGTATTTTTCGCTCATCATGAATCACTCATATCCATCATGCTTCTCATTCCCCACATGCACAATCGAAACTCATAGTTTCAGTCCACCAGGCTGCATAAACTGATAGAGGAAACCAGTGGGGGGAAATCCAAAATCAGATTCAAACCTCCATTTGCCTTAAGGCTACGTTGCTGTACATCTCCCTTTCTGATTATACACCGTTTTATGACATCATAATATGTGTACATGACTGAACAGGTCACGCATTGTAACGGGAGGCGGATTTCGCTGCAGAAACACGCAGCCTGCCAAAGAGTTTCAAATCAGAAATCTCCCACGGTTCGGATGATTAAACCGATAAAGACTATACAAACTGACGCTCACGTCTTTCCCTCCAGGGATGCAAGTGTACAACCAAGCTTGAAAGACAAATGTTTGAGTCTTACAGGAAGCTGTGAATGGTAGACATGAGATATAAAGCCTATACAGAGCGCTCTTGTTTTGTTGAGCATTGGGAGGGGGGGGGGGGGGGGGGGGCTTTGTAATTTTCCACAGCCCCCATGGCATGTTTGCTCTGCGACTGGGTAGGCCACACCCCCATAATGCGCCTCTCCTCTTGCCAGTCGTCAGGTCACACTGTGGGGGGGGTGTTCACAGCTGCCAGGGGGCTGAACTGGGCCCAAGGGCCGGGTCTCAAATGGGCCGTGTGTTTGTTTGTTCTTCCCGTGTTCAGGGAGCTTGGTATCCTCTGGAAACCACTATTGAACACGTGAACACAATAGTCTCTAGGTTTCAGCTTTTGCCCGCGTGTCAGAGTTGGTGTCTGAGGTGCAGCAGCTAGTGTTGGCATTTCGTAGCTCAGCCCTGGGAAGTGCCAAAGAGGGTGACCCTTATTTCTCGCAAGGGCAAAGCTTCCTGTTTGCCTGCTTGGACTGTACTGGTAAATGGAGCTTTGTGATAACTTGCCAAGCCAAAAAAAAAAAAAAAAAAAAAACAGCAGCACTGCCCAAACCCAAGCTGATATTTTTCTTTTTGTTCATCTTGATTTTGCTTACTTAAAAATTGATGTGGGCATGTTATACATTCACAAGGTTGCTCTCACACAACCGTGCTCCCCTTTTTTTTTTGAACCTTGATGCACGGTGCCTGGGTTTTAAAAATAAAGCTCAGAGCAAACACGGATCGTCGCTCTTCCGAGTGTTGAAATCGAGCCTTCCTCTCTGGGCTGTTTGCCTAAATGCGTCTGAGGTGTGACTAACTGCTAGTTACCTATTTGCAGCTTGATGTGGCCTGGCGTGTGACAGCGCTGTGTTGGAGTGGTGCCAGGCTGCCCGTGGGTCCTGAATGTACTTGTCCGAGTCGCGCCACTCCCCACGGGCCCACAGGGGGAAAACTTAAGTTCCACATTGGACGTCCAATCTTTCCCACAGGCCACGGGTCGGCGGTGATGGTGTTCACGTGGCTTATGAGTATGATGATTATCTCAAAGGACCTCGGAAACCTCAGTGCAAACATTTCATAACTCCTTAGTTTAAGAAAAAAAAATAGAGATGTGTGTTTTTTTTTTGTTTGTTTTTTTTTCCTTAACAGACATTTAAGCACCACAGCCACTGCAAGTTAATTATCCACTGAGACTGTAGCCGTAAATGTGTCTGTATTTCTTTTTAATGAAAAGAATGTGACTCGTTAGATGAGTGATGTATAAATGTATCGGCCGAGAGAAAGCCATTAGCTGCTAAGGTGACATTGCAGGTGTAAACAGCAGGATGAGCTAGGTGCTTCTCCCAACCCTCAGACCCCTGGTATATGTGGTGCCGAGGGAGCCACATACTGCTGGCAGACAAAGACACTGATCTCCTCGCTTTACTGAGGAGTAAATGAGGTCCCAGGACACAGAAACCTGCTGTCAGTCATATCTCACCTGGGTAGAAAGACCTGCCAGTCCAGACTCCCCAGACTGCGCTCAAACTCAAGTGTTACCGCGCCTTTATGTAAGCAGATGTTGTCATTAGCACGGAGAGTAAATGAGCCCGTTATCGCCTGCCAAACTTACAGCTCGTTTTCTGCGGCAAACATACTGTGTCTTAGATGAGGCAAAGCAATTTAGCAGGTATCCAATCCTGCGCATCTGTTTAGCTACATTGGAGAAGTTAAAAGGTGCTGCCTTCACTGTTTTTTTTATCTTGCAATACTGTATTGAAAAAAAAAGCATTTTTGGTGTGTTTTACAAGATCAAAGCCAAACTATGAAAGTAACTGCACTGTATGAGAATTTCTATAAAACATTTGGTGGCTTTTTTCATCTGTTGGAAGCAATGCTGTCTGTCAGTAGACAGCCAACCCTTCAGAAACTGTGACTTATGTCACCATGGCAATATGGCTGCCAGTCATCAATTAGAAACTGTGTTTTTGCTTGGAGCACAGGTGGTGGAGGTAAAAATGACTTCATTGTGCTTCCAAAAGTTTTTCACAAGAGCATCTGCAGATTGTGGTGATGTTTCTTGATGTTTCATTTTTGATTTTGATGTTGCTTTTCATGTCGTCAGACACGGAGGTACAGACAGAGGCGCTGATTGTTTATTTAAGGGTACCAAGTGGAAAGCAATGCATTTAAAATTATGCAAAATATACAGCCCCAAGGGGAATTGTGGGCCTTATCTATATAAATATTATCTCGCATGTTTAACACTGTGTGTGTGTGTGTGTGTGTGTGTGTGTGTGTGTGTTGGGGGGATATTATATAATACTAATACAGATATGAGTGTATGTTTGTGCATGGTTGACAGAGAAAGAGAGGGAGAACGAATTGGTCCCAGTGGCCACACAAGCTCCCCCTGTTAATCTCTGTCCTGTTAATTACACAATGACAGACTACTCTATCGTGTGTAGGTGACTTTGTAAACAGCACAGGTGTGCAGTGAGTGCACTTTGAATGAGGACTCCCATAATACAAAACAAACACGCAACACTAAAAGGGAAAAAAAAGCTCTTGGATTGTAATTTACCCCAGTGAATTTAGGAGCTTTTAAAGTTGTCCTTCACTTGGTCTGGTTTGTGGCAGTTTATTTTTCACAGGTTCTGGAGGCAGAAGTGAAGTGAAGTTTACCATTAACAGTAATTTCCTCTGGAAATGGTCATTTTATCGTGACTGGAACAAAAAAAAAATTAATTCTAATGAGTTCATTTTTTCCTCTAGATGTATTAAGACCGCTCACACATCTCTTTCTCTGAGGAGGCGAACACCGGAGGTAGTGCTACTGAAGCTACAACAACTGGGGTAGGAGATTTTGCCTTTTCATTTGTAAACCTGATAGGACTCAGTCTAAACAAAAACTTTAAAGGTGAAGGGCATGGAAGAAAAGTGACATCATTGAACCAGCAGTCCGAATGCACACAGCCCACCATATTGTTGTTATAAGCCTAAATAACAGATCTGAATACAAGCTTAACATAAACAACAGAAGCACTCCAGATGCATGGTGGTGTGTGCTGGCATAGGAATTGTCATTTGAAGTTTTCCAGCGCCTGGCATTCTCTGTAGAGGTTAATTTACCCATGATGACTGCTTTCCTTGGAGCAAATATTCAGAGTACTTAATAATTTGGAATTAATATTCAAAATAAGCCATTTATGTACACTAAGTGTAAGCTGTCATGTTTAGGCAGAAGCAGTGGTTTGTACTCCCTAAAACATGGGTGATGCATGAGGATAAAGGAGAGCAACAGTGCATCAAACTTGCTGCACATATGTAACTGAATAACCATGCACACATGAGGTGACCTCCATATAGGGGTGTTAGTGACCGCTTATGAATACGCTGTTTAGCTGATCAACATTTCAGTGTTGGAATAGCAATAGAACATGCCATCTCTTTTATCTGAAAAAGAAATCACATTCCGAATGTCTACTAGTTAACAATTAAGAGAAAGGTTTTGTTTTCTGAATATAAACGGGAATAATAAAGCAATTCAATGTGACATTGTTATTGCTGGTTAAATGTCTACTACTAAATGTCAACTGTTGTGGCTAAGTATGTGAAATGTTTTGTTTTCCCCGCCTGAGAGGACAGGTCAGTAACGGTGTGGTCACAGTTTTTAAAAACACGTTTTGAAAGAAAATGTCACGACAGTTAAATCAAAACCATGATCCTTCTAGAACCCTGTGCTTCTTGCATTCAGTTTCCCAGCAACACCAGGGTACACAGAAAAAAAAAACTGGTTCTCATCCAGTTCTGAACCGAGATTGAAAAGGGATGGGGACACACCCTTGTCATTATTGTTTGAAACTTGGGCAAAAGACAGCAGGAGGGGTACATAAGCAGTGCACACCCTGTTGGCTCTGAGGATTGGTTGTAGGAGTTTGCAAGCCCTTGGAATGTATGCAAACAACTATGGCACCTTCGGTAGGTATTGGACACTTGCCCCAAATGGCAACTGCATATTTAAAATATTTGACAGAAAAAAAACTTTATTTTTTCCCTCCATATTACACCTGTTATGTGAGTAAACTGGATCTTAGCACAAGAAGAAAAATAAAAGTTTAGAATTCTCCAAAAATTTCTGTTTTTAAAATATTGACTTTTTTATATTGCCCAACAGATTAGTTCTAATCAATTTGCCAGATCTGTGTAAACAAATAAAACAAATTAAAGAACTTAAAAGTATACGTGTTGACAATGCTGTTAGTTATGTACTTATTGCAAGGAACTTGGAACAAGGAACTGAGCCTGACAGGTAATGTAGCTCATCATATTAGCCATGTATTCCTTTAGGTCCATAGACTAGTATTACCTTTACTTATTTTTTTCTACCTGGCCAATTAGTCTGTTATGTAACTGTATCTTGCCAGGGTGATGCTATGTCAGAACATGTGAATGGACAGGGTACTTATTGCCCTATATCTGCCTAGCTAGCAAACAAATATCCGCATGTCACATGAAATGAGCCAACGGGTTGTCACTCAGTGGGTTTATATGAGCTTCTTCAGGCCAGTTTGATCCTGATCCAACTAAATGCAGGCAGAAACGGCGTCCTATTTTTCCAGAGGGGGTGTGAACCTAAAGTTAGGCAATAAAAGTCCTGGGGTGTTGTTTGAAGTTTGATTTTGTCAGATTATTGCACAGTCACATGCACTTGTCACAAGAAATCCTACAATGTTACATGCTCAGCCCTGAGCACAGGACAGGACAAACTGTCTTTATCTAGGAAAAAAGTGTGTTGCTGAGGTTAAATGTTGCATTTGAGATATAGTGTTTTTGTTAAGTATTTTTAAAAAGCTTCAGGTGCAAAATTTAAGGAGACATAACACTCAAACGCAGACTAGCTCTCCTTTGCTACAAATAAGCCATAAATTAGACCTTCTGTTAAAAATCAGGCTCAGTGATGAGCGGACTTCTTGCACCAACGCAGTGTCACCGGTGATGGCATGGTTCGAAATCTGCACTGTCTGTTCCATGCTTTGTGAATCATTCTCAGGAGCCACAGTACTGAAGCCACTGAAGCCACCGTCGGGTCTAAAAATACAGCAGATCTCTCTCTCTCTCTCAGAGTCTGTGCACAAGGTGTCATTGGCACCTGCCCCTCCAGATCCTGACAGTACGCCTTTGTTTTCTCCGTCTCATCATGGACTGGAGCCATGATTTCATAGTAGGAAACCAGCAGGTTTGACCTGCCATGTCCCACTACCGTTTCAGTTACTGTGCATATGTTGTGGGCTGTCAGCAGGGGCTTATTAACACAGGAACACAAGCGTCCATGAGTTACTTACACAAGTGCCCATTGGTAGTGTATTAATCATTTGTATAGACAGAACTGATGCTTAGAGAAGACATTTTACCACTTGCTTTTGAGACTATAACATCTCTTCTTAAATGGCAAGTGGCAGCTGGTGTTATGAAGAGCTTGTTCGGTACTGTCTTTTGCCTGAAAATGATTTTGTGCATAAAGTATTTTATTCCATCCCATTGAACTCTCAGCAAAGTGCTAGCTAGCTATGGATAAGGTAGACAGTAGCTAGTATGTTTACAAAGCTAGCTAGCTTCTGTTTCCTAATCCGCTGGTGAATAATTTCACTTACATGCTAACTCTGTCCACTCAGGAAGCCATCAGTAGCCTTCTGCCTGCTGTGTTGCTGCTCAGGCTAGTGTAGGACCTACCAGTGGAAGCAGAGAAGTGCTGTGGAGCAAGGCTGGGATTGGTCCAGGCATTCTGGGTGTGGTGCAGGCCACGGGCGGCAGGACGACCCAACAGTCCCAAAGAGGAGCGCCTCTCCCCCCCAACCCCCCCTTCCTGCGGCTGCTGCTCTGAGTGCCAGACGCTCTCCTCTCCACCATGCTAAGCTTGATCAAACTACCTCGTGTTTTCACCATCAACCAAGTCCCCAAAGTGAGTTCATGGTTTTAGCCTTTCCTGCAAGAAGTCCACCAGGTGTGGATTTAATGAAGCATTTTCAAAATGTATATAATGTGATCATTCTGACCTCTTCTTTTGTTTTCAGTCATTTGGAAATTTTAGCTGGTCTCTTTTCGATTTGAGAGACTAAATAATAGTTCATGTGTAAAAGAAATAATGAAAAAAGAAAGAAAGAGAAAAAACAAATAATGCTGTTTTTGGACCTAGTTTTAGAATCCTTTGTCTACTCCATGAATATAGTACTGTACTGTACAGTATCAGTTAGCCAGTACTGTGCAGGTGCTCCATGAGTATAGTGAAGTATAGTAGCAGTTACTTTGTCCAGTGCAGGTGTTTTGTGAGTATAGTGAAGTATAGTAGCAGTTACTTTGTCCAGTGCAGGTGTTTTGTGAGTATGGTACAGTACAGTATTTGTTAGTCTGTCCTGTGCAAGTGTTTCATGAATATAGAGCAGCACTGTATCAGTTACTCTCTCTGGAGCAGGTATTACTAGAGTATAGAGCAGTTCAGTATTTGTTACTCTGTCCTGTCCAGGTGTTCCATGAGGACAGCATCATATCGGGGTACCGGCACCCCCGCAGCTCCGCCACTGACTGTGTCCTCAGCCTGTTCCAGCTGACCAATGAGACGCTTAACATCTGGACACATTTCCTGCCCACATGGTAAGGAAACTGGTGACCTATCAGGATGCAAACAACATTTCCACATTTTCTGTCATTTCAAAACCCCATTTAGCATATTCTTTTTAATGGTGATTATGGAGAGTATTACAACCTGACATTTTGCCAGTCTGGGCTGTAGCCTTGTAATACAAGGCTGGATTGGAATGGCAGCCTTGTATAACCATTTGGTCCTGGTCATGGGGACAAATGTTGTACACCGGCCTTTAGTTCAAATGCTTTTCATTGAGGTGTTAATTGAATACTGAGCTATATTCAGTATGGCTTGACAGTTAATTTGCTTTAAGTCTTGTATGAAAGACATGTATTGTTGAGGCTTGATTGTACTAGTGAAAAGGCACATGTAAAAGAATGTATCTTATTAAACAGCCTTCCCTTGAACAAATTTAGGGTAGCTGTCTTACTAAAGCTTAATTGGTTGCTCAGTTAATTGTTCTACCCTCTAAAATAGTTAATTGACCAACTAATTGATCTTATTCAATAAATCTGAGTACCTGTTTAGATTACTAATTTGTTGGAGGGGCAAAATGAACATAAAAGGCCAATGTGTTTACTTATCTTTACATACCTTTACAAGTGCTCCTCCGAGTACAAATTTCTTTCAAAAAAGGACTAACAACCCGTGCCTGTCAAGCCGTGTGAAACCCCAGATTTGTATCAGCTCAACAGTTCAAGCGCGTCTAAAGCTTCTTCCGCACCAGCAGAGTTTGCACTGCTTACTGACTCCCATTACCTCCACACCAGGCATACTCACTGAAACTGCCCTGAGCCGAAGTGTCCCCTTATCAGTCTCCCCTCATCTCACTGTGCTGCCTCACATGTAACACTTTCATCATCGGCCTCCAGGAGACAAAACAAAATCTCTAAAAGCTGTTTTTTTTTTATATAGGTTTGCTGTTATTATTGCTACATTATTGCTTTTGATTTATTCGTCTATGTCTTTAATGCTACAGGGAACCTGTGTTTGTTTAAATGTGGTTGCCCTGTGGCAGAATTCTGCACTTACAAATGTTTGTGTTTTTCCCCACTGCGTTCATATCGCACTGACAAAGGTAATACGTACCTGTTTTGATGACAAGGATTGAAAACGGAAAATTCCTGTAGGTAAATGTCTAGTATTTACGCCTTCTCCCTCATTCTCACTCCAAAACTTAATCGTGGAAAATTCCATGCACTTTACAGGAACTTGGTGCGGTCTTAACTGTTTCAGGGTTCAAATGAAAACAAGTCCACAGCGTGATGCCGGAACCAATGATGAGATGTGCAACATAGCACCTTTTCCACATTTTTAACTTATTTCATTTATTTTCTTGGTTGAAGGCTTTGTTGGTAACAGTTTTTTTTTTTTTTTTAATTTATAACAAGGGCAACTGAGCAAGGCGATCAAATGGCAAATCCATCCATCCTTCATCAGCAAATGAACTGTGTGTAACACATGCTTGAAAGTGGCTTTTACACTGCCGGCATGGTTCATGCTGTCAGTAATTTTATAACCCAGAAGACAACGTCCTATGAGTTGTGAACATCAGTCGTGTCGAGGCCGTAACGCACGTGGCTATGTGAAAGAACCTTTGAAATACTCGCTTTTACACTACATTTTTGTCATTTAGCAGGCTCTCTTATCCGGAGCAAGTGGGTTACAATTTTTTTATCCACTTATGCTGCTGGATATTTACTGAGGCAATTGTCGGTTAAGTACCTTGCCCAAGGGTACAGCAGCAGTGTCCCAGTGTGAAATCAAAGCAGCAACCTTTCAGCTGCCAGCTTAGCTCCTTACCACTACGCAACAGGTCTGTCCGAAACACTTGCAAGGAGAGTATTTTGAAGACTGTTGTATGTCACTTGACTGTGACTCACGTGTAATAATTAGGCATGACCGTGTGCTTCCTGCGTGTCTTCCCCGCTGAACATTGCTGCACGTAGAATCCTTCCCCTAGGGAGGATGCACTGTGCACTGGCATGTCCCCTTACCTTCTCATTAAGATAAACAAAGACAAGTGCCGGTCTGTGCTGAACGTGAGTCTGGGGAAGGAGGCATTGCTTGGGTTGGTGCCTCTGCAGGGGTTGTGGCTTGTGGTGGCTGGGCCCAATGCAATGAACCACTCAGCCCAAAGTGTGAGAGTGAGGTCACTTCTCTGTATGGTGGGTTTTCTGTCAAAAGGGGACAGGGATCACTGGCACATTGTTACGCCTTTATACATGCTCAGTCATATCGCCTCCGCGAGAATGCTGAAATTCCAGCTGCTTGCCAGATAGGACATCATGAATCTTCCTTCTTTCCTTCTTTTCTTTTCTTCTCAGTACAGCCAACCTCATATTACATTTACCTCACACTTCCTCGTCGTTCAGAATTCACCCGGGCTCGCCTTTTATCTCGATGTTGCGAAACTCACGCCCAGCAATCCAAACATTGCCCAAAGTGCCGATAAGGAACTGCCGGACTCCATGGCAACAGCTGCCCGTGTGGGTGATGAGCATGACTGTGCCGGGATCGTTAGTATTCCCGGCACAGGTGTTTACCCCCCCCCCCCCCCCCCCCTCACCGAGGGTGGTACTGTGAGGGTAGCACCAGGATTGGGACGTGGGGGGTGGGAAGAGGTTGTTGGTGAGACTGGCGCACTCACAGTAAGGTCTCCCGTCACCCGTCGTGATTGAAACTCGCGTTACAATTACGCCTCCCATCATTATGTAACTTCATGCCTTACACAATCACTACAGCATTCCAAACAGAGAGCTATGGCATACCACGTAGCAAAACTACAACAGGTACAAACAAATTACATAAAAGGGGGGCAAGAGATTGCACTAAGGTAGGGGAAATGAGATGCAGTCTGAGAAGGCGAGTCTTCAGCCTGTGATGGAATGTGGCTAGCGGGTCTCGCTATTCACATTTCAGTCAGAGCAACAGAAAGCTCATTCCTGTTGCTCCGACCACTACAAGAAGCTCGTTCTACCATAGAGGGGCCAAGATAGATGGAGTGATACCCTCTAATGAATTACAATAATCAGCCAATATTTCCACCTTGTGACTTTGTAAACCACACACACCGTTTCTCTTAAATAAGGCGTATCGCATTGTGTTATGCATACTGTGATCTAGTGACTGTGTTACATGGTAGTGTGTGTGGCGTTTCCTTAGTTATCCAGGCTGTCTAGTTTCAGGTTGGTGCGAGCACTAGTTAAATTGGTAGTGCTTGAATGGTGTTATGCTCACACTCACCGGTCTGGGAGTGCTGTTAGCCTGGCCTGACACTGTTGATCATTCAACTTTTATAGACATATTTATGTTCTCTAATTAATTAATTAATTAATTAATTAATTAATTAATTAAGAGGACAGCAGTGTAGAATAGTGGTTAAGGAGCAGGACCTGTAACCGAAAGGTTGCTGGTTCGATTCCCCCCAGGAGCGCTGCGGCTATACTCTTGGGTGAGGTACTTAATCCACAGTTGCCTCAGTAAATATCCAGATGTATAAATGGACAACAATGTCCGGTGTAGGCCACTCTGGATAAGAGCATCTGCAAAATGCCAACAATGTAATGTAATGCATTGTAAGATATCATGACTATAAATGCCACAGTGCTCAGACTCTCTCAGGCTGACAAGCCTACTGTTGGCCTACAGCATTGGGAGTTGATTGTGCATGTAGCTGTATGGATGGAGAAAGAGCCATATCCCTGTGCTATAACCTGTGATACTGGGGTGCCCTGTTTATATCTGCCATCAGAGAACAACATTTGCACCACAGCAGTTCAGTTTTGGCGCTCAATAGTTTCAATACGTGTCGCATCGGGAGTCTTTTCTTGATAATCACGTTAGCCTTCACTTGACACCTACGCATAAATGGACACAAAACACATTTTTCAATGAGGGATTTTCACAGCATCGAAAACGCTCTAGGCAGATTTTTGATTCTCTGTGACATTATGACATGTAACCACTGGTCTTGATGAGATTAAAAGTTGATGTTGAGAGCAGGGATCTTACAGGGGCCTCCTTCGTCTGTGCCCTCTAAATGCTGTTTAATTCCCTGGGGTGTACTATACATGCTCTGTTGGAGGCGGTTGACCACCCGGCCACTAGAGGGCACCACACAGGCCCCTGAGCCTCCAGTAGTTTCAACCGTGTGTGCAGTTGTTTAATTGGTTTGCGCTACACATCTATCAAGTAAAACGCAACACAATAGGTTGCGAATGCTTGACAGCTTCAGTGGACCTCCTTGGCTTGGCTGAGTCTTCCAGCCCTCGGGGTCATGTGTTTGCGACCTGTCCTGGCAGGTACTTCCTGTGGAAGCTGCTGACAGTGGTGCTGATGCAGGATGTCTGGCACGACTCCTACACCTGGCCGCTGCTGGTGTTCCTGCTGTCCGCCTGCATGTACCCTCTGGCCTCTAGCTGCGCCCACACCTTCAGCACCATGTCCGCCCGCGCCCGCCACGTCTGCTTCTTCTTCGACTACGGAGCACTCAGCTTCTACAGCCTGGGTGAGTCATATTTCAGCTTCAATGATCTGGCTGAGTCTCAGCTTAGCTTCTACAGCTTGAGGGAGTCATAGTTCAACTTCTACAGCTTGGGTGAGTCTCAGCTCAGCTTCTACAGCCTGGCTGAGACTCAGCTCAGCTTGTACAGCCTGGCTGAGACTCAGCTCAGCTTGTATAGCCTGGCTGAGACTCAGCTCAGCTTCTATGGCCAGGGTGAGTCTCAGCTCAGCTTGTACAGCCAGGGTGAGTCTCAGATCAGCTTGTACAGCCAGGGTGAGTCTCAGCTCAGCTTCTATGGCCAGGGTGAGTCTCAGTTCAGCTTGTACAGCCAGGGTGAATCTCAGATCAGCTTGTACAGCCAGGGTGAGTCTCAGCTCAGCTTCTATGGCTTGGGTGAGTCTCAGCTCAGCTTGTACAGCCAGGGTGAGTCTCAGATCAGCTTGTACAGCCAGGGTGAGTCTCAGATCAGCTTCTATGGCCAGGGTGAGTCTCAGCTCAGCTTGTACAGCCAGGGTGAATCTCTGATCAGCTTGTACAGCCAGGGTGAGTCTCAGCTCAGCTTCTATGGCCAGGGTGAGTCTCAGCTCAGCTTGTACAGCCAGGGTGAGTCTCAGATCAGCTTGTACAGCCAGGGTGAGTCTCAGATCAGCTTCTATGGCCAGGGTGAGTCTCAGATCAGCTTGTACAGCCAGGGTGAATCTCAGATCAGCTTGTACAGCCAGAGTGAGTCTCAGATCAGCTTGTACAGCCAGAGTGAGTCTCAGATCAGCTTCTATGAACTGGCTGAGTGACAGGAGAGGAGGACACATCATCACCCTTACACGCATGCAGCCAGCATTGCGTCTGTGCCATTATTATGCAGCCTGATGATGTCCTTTCCTCTTGACCATGACTGATAGTATGTGTGTGGTTCCATGCGTGTTTATTCCACAGGCTCGGCTATCACCTACTCTGCGTACGTTATCCCAGACAGATGGGTGAACAGCACGTTCCACCTGTACTACATCCCTATAGCTGTCTTTAACACAGTCGTCTGCACTGCTCTGGCCTGCTACTCAAGGTGAGTCCGATGCAGCTGACATCCTGCATGCAATTCAGTGTAAACGCTGGGTCTTATGGGATAATTTAGGATAGATAACTGTAGAGGGCCACTCGGAGTAATAGCAGCAGACTTCTCTGTACCTTCCTTCAAATGCATGAAAGCAGAAAGCATATCTTATTCATTCAATGACTTTCAATAAACTGGCAGTGAACATCATCCCTCAGAACACTGGACAGTGACCCGACCATGTGTTTCCCATCTGCACAAACTAAACCTTCTGTTTTATTTATATGTTTTAATGTTTAAAGTGTTACTATTTAAAATTGTAATGTTTAATTTTAATATTTTCTCTTTGAACACTGTCAGTATTAAACTGTGTTTTTATAAGAATTAAATAAGCAAATTCTGTGCAGATTCAGTGTGGGTTCATAAATCTGTATAGTGTGTGGATGGGCTGAGATATAGGCCACAGTCAGTGAGTCGGGAAATCCAGACGCCACAATGATCGGTGAATCTGCACAGCCTCGGGATAACATAATGCTGCAAAACGAGACCTTAATCAGCTGAGTACACACTATCAAGAAAACACAGAAGGTGCAGAAAGTATCTTAGGGGCAGTATACTGATACATTATCTGTGCCGTTGGACGCTGTTGTTCCTGGCCCGTGCTGCCTGGTTTGTTTTCTCTTTTGAGCTGTGTTGACCAGCATGACTGCCCTCTCACACCTCTTCTCCCTCTCCTCTCACCTGCTAAGGCTTGGCTTACCGTTTCTGCAATATAACCATGACATCATAAAAAGGTAACCTTGTGCACCCAGTCATTTAATGCGCTTCTTTTGCTCTGGCATGCATGCTTTGGGGGCTTGGGGGGGGCCAGCTAACAAACCTACAGCCAATCATATGTATCCCTGCTGATGACGAATGAAATGAAACTACATTGGATTGATGTATTGGCATAAACGTAACCTCAGTTTGCACAGGATAGCTGTAAATTCTAGAACTGCATTTGTCTACTGTTACAATGCCTTGTTTTTTAACATGCAAAACATTATTTAAATGACATCAACAACTTGACTTGAGTGGCTTTGCGGATGGGATTATGTGACATTAAAGGGTGTCTACAGTATCCTTGTAATATTTACTGATGTTTTTAATATAAACTATGTACTCCTTTTGTGTAATCTACCCTGTAAAGTACACCGATATCAGATGTAACCTCAGAAGGAGCAAACCATATCGGTGACCGTGCAAATACTCTGCAGGATTATAAAATCTTTTTTTTTCTGGCACTCTACCAACAGGCCATTTTAGTTCAGTTTAGTAATCTAGTTTAATTCTGTAGAAGCCTCGTGCTTTTCTTGTGGATGATTCACCTGCGAGGGAACAGGTGAGCGATCTGACGCATGAGATGCCATCTGATGTGTATATCCTTCTCTGCTTCACAGTACTCGGTTGATTCATAATTTCAGGGGGATGAACTGTGATCTGAACTCGTGCTCGGTTTGGCTATGAGTTTCCAGCTAGGTGCTTTTGTTTCAGAACCCTAGACCAGCGTTTCCCAACCCTGCTCCTGAAGGCACACCGTCCTGCATATCTTCTATCTATCCCTGCTCTACCTACCTGACTGAACTCATCAGTGGCACTTTTGATTAGCTGAGCACACCTGATTTAGTCAAGCAGGAAGGATACATAGAAGATATGCAGGACAGTGTGCCTCCAGGAGCAGGGTTGGGAAAGACGGCCCTAGACTGTATGTGTTCTGCTTCAGCATGTGGGAACATGCGTGTAAGCGTGGCTTAGATGTGAGACTATTAAGAGATATACCCCCATCTCTCCCTCACCCCTAGGTTTCCAGAGTGCAACAGCCCGAAGCTGGGAAAGATCCTTCGCGTTTTGGCCTTTGCCTACCCCTACCTGTTCGACAACATTCCCGTCTTCTACAGGGTGAGTGTTTCATTCTGCACATTCCTCACACTCTCACCGAGGTAAATACAAAAAAAAAACAACCTCTAGAAAGATCTAGAAATATTTAACTTCCTGAATCGACCCGAGCAACACCTAGAAATATTTACCTTCTTGAAAAATGTGAGCGGTTGTGTAAACTTAAAATGTCTCACGTGTAGAATTCTCACTACATTATTAGCCTCCATCCAATTCACAGCGCAGTGTGTTTCTGAACCAGCTAAATACACGTGACAGATAACACGCGATGTGCATTTGCATGTAATGGGTCGGAATATGAGTCGGAAGCTAACCTGGCTGGGGACAGTCGTTGTTGAGATTGAGACTGAGGCTGGTACTTCTCTCTTGTCAGATCTTTGTGTGCACCGGCGAGGGGTGCACCGACAATGAGACCAACGCCCTGCACTACCACCACACCGTGCTGGCCTTCCTCACCGCCTTCCTGTTTGCCACACACCTGCCAGAGCGGCTGGCCCCTGGTCGTTTCGACTACATCGGTGGGTGCACGGCGCCTCCCCCTCACTATGCTTTGCTTGTCACTCAAGGTTCTCGTGGAAGATCCATCTAAGTATTTCCCTTCTAGAAAGTCGCGGAACAGCTGTCCTAAGTGCTCAGAATCTCTGCCCAGATTTTAAGGGATATATATTTCTGTTCATTTTAAGTTGCATGAAGGATGTCCATCTTGGGTGCTAATTTGCTAGCTTGACGTCAACATGCTAATATTGCTAACAAAATTAGCTAGCTCACTGTCTTAAGCCCACCAAAAAAAGTTATGACTGGTATTCAAAGCTAAGAGCAAGCACATGTCACAAAATATTCTGAAAAGGTTATTTGGCTCCCTCAATTCCACATTCAAAGTAGCCCAAGTTCGGAGGTATTGTACTATTGCAGCAGTAAAAATAATCCTTGAAATCCATTTGTCAGTGAAATGTCATGGAAAAACAGATCTGAGCAGCAACCCCTGTCAGTGCTTTGTCCCAGTGCTATAGGGGCTAGATCTGAATGTAGACATGAAAGGGGGCGAGTGTGTCTCAGAGCAGTGTGTTGACCTCCGTGTGTTCGACCCCCCCCCCATTCCCTCTTTGCAGGCCACAGCCACCAGCTCTTCCACGTGTGCGGCATCATCGGGACGCACTTCCAGATGCAGGCCATCGAGATGGACATGTCGCTGCGGCGGGCGTGGCTCCTGGCCCGGGCTCCGCCCATCACCTTCGCCAACACGCTGGGGGCCTCGCTGCTCAGCGTGGGTCTCAGCCTCGTCGTTGTCTACATCTTCAGCCTGGCGCTCTACTGGACCCCGGCCAAGAAGAGCAGGCGCAGCCGGAAGCCCAAGACCCCCTCCGGCTCCTCCAACTGATCCGCCATCCTGAAGCGTCACTGTCAGCTTTCCAAACCCTTGGTTTGAGCCCCCCCCCCCCCAAAAAGCCCCCTCAGGACCCGTGCAGGTACTCACTTTCCTCCAACAGGAGACTTTTTTTTACCTTCTACTGAGACAGGAATGGTCAATACACTCACGCTTGCTTGGGAACAAGCTGCGGAAGTGAACGCAACACATTCTCCAGGGATCACGGGTCTGGCTGCGACGCCTGTCCTGTCCGCTCATTCGCCAAAGCCATCTGGGCGGACAGACCGCCAGCTTGACCGGGACTGACCACAGGAAACTGCATGTGCTCTCGTGTCCCCAGTTCAGGCTGACTGAAGGGACCCACTGCACCACTTTCAGGGATCTCATCAAACACAGCTTTTCTTCAAAGCCCAATGAGCTGCTTGTATGTAGTTCCGTAGGAAGCCCGTAAATCAATGGAGCTGATAAAGGAAATTACCTCGTGGATGCCATGACGGTTTTGATAGCACTGGGAGACTGCTAAATCACGATGAGACAGAAAACGCAACGAGTGATGTGAGAAAAACATAACTACTAATGCATATATTGTGTATGATGAGAGATGTATATGTGTAATAAAAGGCATGTATCAGCCACAAAGAAAAAGATTTTCCTCCCCTTATTAGATTTTACATATTCAAAAATCACCAGATGCCACATAGTTTCTTCTTCTTGGTTAACCAGGGCTTGAACTAAAATGTAAGATCATAAAGGTAACATCATGCAGTGGCTATTGCTGATTTGATGGTAAGTGGTTTGTGTGTAAAAGAGCCATTGTGTCCACATAGTTGATGGCCTGTGGCTTGTGGCTCCCCCCACTGGTCACTGTGAGTATAGACATAGTTTATCGTCACAAAATCAGAACATTCAGGATGTGCCTGTTGCCCAAAGGTTTGTGCTTTCTGAAAAACTATCATCGTAATGACTGTGCCTTAAAGAACAAAACAGCTATAAGGAAAGTTGCGGTACACGTGTTTTCTTGTGTTGCTGCCACAAAGAAATAACTCACTTGTACACTTCTCTTTCCTGTGCCACAGAGTGCAAAGTGTTGAACAGTAAGCAAATAAGCTCCTTAAGATGATTCTATGAGAAAACGAAAGGAAAATCCTTGGTTGAACATATCAATTACTTATAAAAAAAAAAACAAACAAAAAAGAACATGCCAGAGATATTGACTTGGTGAGCAACTGGTATGTTCAGCTAAACTCAAAAATTATTTCCACTAAAGCATGAAATGATTTCAATTTGTAATAAGATGTACATTTTGAATGATCATTATGAGGGAGGGAGTTTAAAATGAACAAAGGTTTTTTGTGTGTCGTTGTATTATTTTAATAATGTTGGTTATGTTATCCCTACAAAAAAGTAACCCATTAAAGATTTCAGAACTATTTATTTAGTATTTCTTGAGGGATTCTTTTTTGTTTCTGTAATATAGTTATTATATGGTTGCATTTGAAAACTGTTTGTTATTTTATATGTAAACACTACAATGTCTGCTTTCATTTTCTGTTTCTCTCTGAATTATTATGAAGGTGTGATTATACATGCAGGGTTTTGATATTATTTTGAAAATGAAGACATTTAAACTGAAGCTGTGTGCATCACTTTAAAAGATAACTGGGGGCCAACAACTGTGAATAAACAATGTGAAGTCCACACTGCAACTAAATCTAACCTCTAGTGGAGTTACAGTATGTAAACATTGGCATTGAAAGGTGTTGAGAGCTCCTGAACACATGGTGAAACTTTTGGTTTTCTTTAAAAAAAAAAAAAGCATTGATGCCCCTTGATTTAGTAGATTTTAGAATCTTTTAGAATTACTGGGTGGAGCTAACAAGGTGCCATGTTGAGCTGCTGATTTTTCACTGGTGCTAAAGTTAGTTAACTTCCATGCCCACCATTTTGTATGGGCAACCTTGGGATGACCACCTGATAAATGTACGAGAAAAGTGGAACTAATGATATGATAAAAATATATATATATATTGATTGTTTTATAATAAACTTTGCACTGATACCAAAACTTTGTCTTTTATTGTGGTTAATTGTGGAGAGGCTGCCAATAGATGTGGTGAAGGAGAAACTTATAAATGATATGATCCTGGATATAAATACATGCCAATTACTGTGACAATGGCTTTTTTTTACTACTCACATAAATAAAAACCTTCAAGTCAAAACCATATTTTTTTCCAGATGCTTTGTACCATCACAAAATATCTCCATCTAAATCCACCCTGTGGTTTGCAGTGTTGAAGCTTCTGCGATGAGATATCAAAAGATCCACAGTATGTGTATGTATTTGTTACAAATGTGCAAAGGACATGGGTAGTGTGGACATTTGTCTGCCTTTGCAAAGTTCACGATAACATTGTGTGCACACTTGGTTATCTCAGTCCTGTACATACTTTCAAAACCTCGACCTCAGCTAATAGCGGTTGGGAGGTGCTAGATGAAGAAGGAGGAACTGCCAATAAACTTCAGCCAACACACCCATCAGCTCAACTATATGCTGAATATCTGAAACTACTTTCTGCCAGAAGCGTTCACTAATTTTGCCCTGGGGTCTTTAAAAAGTACCGCAGCTGCGGGTTATGCCTTTAACCCTCTCCTCTTATACTGTCAGCATGTTGTTCTTTAATCCCCAAGAAATGCATTCACTAAACAGCCCCATCTCAGAAAGGCACTGCTTTTAGAAACACAAGAGTTTTGTTCCTACCTATCTCGGAGGTTTTATTATTTTAATGATAGTTTTGCTTTTTCGCTGTTAGGGGTACAGAGGGGGCATGTCTCAGCAGTGCGTCATGGCAGTGTTTTCATTCTTACTAAGATCTTGTGATTTGGCACTGGAAACAACAGTGACCATAAGCACAGAATGTCGCTCGCTGTTGGAATGTGTGATGCAAAAAATTCTACATCAGGAACTTCTGTTGAAAAGCAAGGCGGCACATGGCAGTGTGTTTACAGACCCATGGTAGCTTCATGCAATTCATTCCTCTGTGAAATGGTAGAAAACAGCGATTGCTGACTGGTGTTGCTTCTCAGTAAATAAGTATTATTCTACACGTTTGGTCAAATGGGGTACAGGGCCTTCCAGGAAAACGTAGTAAGCAGGACCTTTTGTACTTGGACACAGGGACAAGTAATACACCTGGTGCCATATCTGAAGAATTTAGAGGAGGTGTGTACGATGGCTACATTAATATTTCCAACAAATATAGACATAAAATGGTGTAATGAAAAATACAGCAGGGCTTAACTGTGTACTGTGAGCACATCCTTAATGTGTAAAATGTTGTTTTACAAATACTGTTGTGTGAGTCACTCATATTTCTTTACCTGCTGCAGACTCACATATTCCATACCATACCTGGAAAAGAAGAGTCTCTCCATTCACCTTTCGCTTATCTCACCTCGGCAGATTGTACCTGGAACAGCACAGTTAGTTCTCAAGTTTTCCTGACCTTGCGAAGCCTGGATTCAACATGGACCTGCACTGACTGCTGATCGGGCCTGAGATCTCTTCCCAGATCCCACCTGAATGCCAGTTTAATGCTTACCTAAGACAGACAGTGGGCACATTGGGCTTGCATTTATTGTGTTCTCCATCCTCTCGTTTGGTTCGAAAATGCGGTCAGATGGATTTACTTGTCTGCGTTGACTGTTAGTTGTGGGTGATGCCACTGGGAGCACTGTGCCTGCTGTTTGCTGTCTGTATTCTGTACTTGTATTTTTAAATGCTGTTTGAGCTGTACTGGCTCCTCTTGTCAAATTTAGAACTACAGGTGGCTCCCACTTGTACACAATGTGCCTTTAATAAAGTTTGCATAAATTCTTTTTTTTAACACATTTGGATTTGAGTTAAAGAAGAAAAAAAAACAGAACAGAAGGGTATAATAATAATAATAATAATAATAATAATAATAAGCAGAAGAAGAAGAAGAAGAAGAAGGCAACAATGAGTTTTCCATATTGATTCCCCCCCCAAGCCATCTTTGGTGAAAAAAGTCAGTATGGAAAAATCATTGTTTTAATAAATACTTGAAGTAGTTGAATATGATGCTTTCAGTCAATGGACCTATGAATGAAACTGAAGGAGTGACACACAGAGATCAGAGGTAGGAGGACAACCGAGACGGTGTCCCCAAAACGCGCAGTTATCAGTTATAACAGTAATTCTGCCACATGCGAGTTTGGCTACACATAGTGCTGATCTGGCAATGGTGCGGTTTGGGAACCACTCATTTAAACCAATTTAAAATTTAACGAACAGTGCTAGCACTTAAAATAATGTTGGTACCGTATGTTAAATGTTGATTAAAATATATTAAAATATAATTTAATTGACCAAAGGTCATGAGGTAACTAATGAAATCAGACGGCTATGTCATATGTTTGTCTTTTTTGGTGGGCTGCAAAACAAATAGATTCGTTTGCATAATTCCTTAACTAAAATTTTGGTTAAACTGTCACAGTCACTATTTGAGTTTTATCAATTAGGTTGCTAGAAATTAGCATTAGGAATGGCAGGTAAATTAGGGCAAACCCCAAGTGATTGATGCGATTAGTGATTGGTGATAGAGAGACGGAAGGAACGTCTGAACTGAGGAAACGGAGCACGGGTGAGGTTTTTTTAGCGAACTGTGTTCTGAAAGGCAGTCAGCTACGCAGTAAGTAATTGACAGTGAATCAGCCTACGTGAGTATAATGTTAAAATACATATTGCTAGTAATGAGTAGTTCGTTAGCTATATACACACTAGGAAATGCAATTGCTTTGTGGACTGGGAAATGCGTTTTACTACTAGCTCGCTGGATAACTAGCTTGCTTTTGTTGGACATCTATCCAAGTATCTTGGATAGCTGATTTGTGTTTGATAGTTCTATTGACGTAATTTCGAAAATGCAGCCTTTCATGCCAGTGAAAACATTAGTTTTAGGCATCACATAATCACCAGGCTTTGTCAGTTGCCTCTCTACATGTATAGCTGTGTTGTGATAGAACCTCATTAAGACTGTAGACATTTAAGAATATAAAACAAATTGATGTCTGTTTAAGTAGAGACTAACTATCCCAACATCTGGAAAACGTGGTAAAGTAGCTAACCTAGGTAGTACAGGTGGGTGGGCTGGTTTAAGCAAATACAAGACTATTTGTCCCAGGCAAGACACTTGCTAGCTTGCCAAGGCGAGGCTAAGAAATAAGAGAACAAGCTATTGTATTGTATTTTTTTCTGTAATTAAGTTGTGTATGACAACACAGTGTGTTGGCAGTTTGGCGAACCAAGATGACCAGGTATAGATGCAGACACTTCAGTTACGTTATGCTGTGAGGGTCTTTCTTCCTGGCGAGTTAATACTGAGAAACACAGTTGAATACCATCGCTAGAATAAGTTGCATGACTTTCGTTAGCCCAGCAGATTACTGACGCCTAACCAAGCCAGCGAGTTGGCTATCTTATTATTGTTGTTATTATTATTACATCAATATTATGGATGGTTTCCATTCCACAGGAAGGTAAAAGACCCACGAAAACCAGCCCCAGAGAAATCACGCCACAGCCAAATAAACCCAGCTGGTGTTAGTTAGGTAACAAACATTTCTTTGTAGCTTGCTGATGTAAATTCGTTCTGTAGTATAGCTAACGTTAGCCACCTGATATGAGTATTTCCAGTTACGTTACAGGGCCACCGTGCCCTGCGTCTTTTGACCATTGATTTGTGCGCAGGTGTATTTATATATGTAGATGTGGAATGTTGCATTTAGGTCATCCGCAGACAGCAGTGCCACCGTTCTGATGCACGCGCAGGGACGGATCAAAGCCAACAGGAAAGGGGAACTCAAAGAGATAGGGCAGTACATATCTAATAGCCCTTCTGAATTTGTGGTGCAGAGGATCTCAAAGACATAAGTCCAACATGTATTTTCATGCTTTCTGTTTTCTGTTTTTAAGACACAGCACTCATTCAGGAACATATTTGGCAGCAAAACATCCCAAAATGAGTTGTCTGAGGATGTGGCCAAACCACTTGTAGATAACCTCATTCATTGTAAAAATGGTAAAGCAGACGCAGTGTTCTAACCCATAATACTGTGCATTTATTGCTGTTCGTTAAAGTGATCATGACCGTTTACTTCAAATAGTCAGTATGCAATGTGTGTTCAAAAATTGTATATATTGAAGTGCTGTATTTTTAAAGAATCTATACTGTGATGAAAGTGGTTCACTTCTTCTGTTGATTTTGTGGTTGTGGGTTTGTTTTTCACCTACCGTGTCACACACAGTGGCAAAACTCTCGCCATGAAGGGCTCTCCTCGTTGTCTGGACGTGACCTTTAACAGCACAGGCCCATACCAGGCCAGCAGATTTGTCAGAAAACCTTGGTACTCTCAGTATACATATTTTTCTGTTTGACTTGTCCTCTTCCCTGGGTTGTTAATACTCCTTTCCAATATGTGTTGCCAGGTATTTAAGACCTCTTATCATGATAAGAGCTTCATGGAGATACAGAGTCAGGGTCCTGTTGTAGGGCTGGCGGATGATATGTCAGACAGGCAGTAGAGAGACAGCCAGCAGTCTGTGCTGAAAACTGCCACCTTCAGGTAAGCTTCAGAAATGTAGAAGTAGGTGTATTTTGTAGTTTGTGCACATGGAAACTGCATTTACACTTACATTTATTCATTTGGCAGATGGTTTTATCCAAAGCGATTTACAAGTGAGGCAGAATACAAAACAAGCAAAAAGCCACATAAGGAGTCAACAGTATTAGAAACACTGCATGACCAAGTGTCAGTAGTTGGCCAGACAAGGCACAAGCTTGTTGGAAGAGATACGATTGCATGAAACCATAGATTTGAAATTTTTTTTAAAGGAAAACAAATATAAGACATAGGAAATTGCTTTAGGTGGTAGTGTTTCAGGTGTTCAGGTGAGCTGTGTCTGGATAATGTTTTGTAAACATTTTGAAATACCTATATTTCAAATATGTTAATTTATTTCACATTACAGGTATTTAGCAGATGCTCTTACCCAGAACGGCTTACATCAGTTACAATGTTATCCATTTATACAGCTGGATATTTACAGAGGCGATTCTGGGTTAAGTACCTTGCCCAATGGTACAACAGCAGTGCTCCAGCAGGGAATCGAACTAGCAACCCGTCAGTCACGAGTCCCGCTCCTTAACCACTATGCTACACTGCTGCCCTATTTTGCTGCAATTATCAACCCACAAGAGGCGTGCAACGCAGAAGGAGTCGATGAGGACAGGAGCTACAGAGTATTTTTGCAAAATTTTATTTATTAAATTTATTTATATCAGGGACCGTGTCCAAAATACATTAATCTCAAAAAAAAGGAAAGATGCTTTGTACCAGATTTAGCTACTAGCTAATTTCTGCAGTCCATGAGCAGGTGAAGAAAACGATAAAACGCAAAACAAAACCTAACATCACCACTACAAATAGGCCAGCATCCTATTCAACCCACGCAGGCACACACAAACACATACACAAACGCACACACACACACATACACAAACGCACAATAACACACTTCATAGGAATGAACACATAACAATATAGATATCAAAATATTACATACATATATCCAAAGTTATAAAATCAGGTCATCAGAATGTCAAATTAATGCTGACAAGACTGGTTACTGGTATTTCTGTATTACATATACATTTGCATATGTGTCTTACACTGTGTCTTAAATATGCAACAACTATATATAATCTCTTTTAAAAAGCCCCTTTTGATCAAGTTCAGGTTAAACCACTGGAAACTAGTTAATGGAATCGTCAGGTAGATTTAAATACTGAATGTACACAGAATATTTATACCTGGGTAGCATTCTGCCAGTGGAATGCTTTCCAAGTAATATGGCACAAAATACATTGACTACATCAGTAGATTTCTAGGACTCTCTGCTCAGAGTTCTCTGTAGTGTTCAAGACCAGGCTTGGCACAGTGCTAGATACTGTCCAGACTATAACCATAATCAGGAGCCTAGGCGGGTTGAGTAGCCTGTTGTTGTCAGTAGACTGTCTCATGTTCTGATGTTCTTGACTTGGTGTGAGTGGAGCCTGTTAGTGAAGTTTCTCTATTCCTCCATTAGGGGGCACAGTATGGGGCACACCCCATTGGGGAACACTGATTTCATGTGCGTGGCCAGTGGATATTTTAGGTAGGCTCCTGGTGCTGCTTACCACACTTGCCTGTGCTGCAGCCTTTTGTGTGACACATAGTACATTGTACTGGCTTTTAATACTGCTATTTCCTTAGTTTCTACGTCGTCTAGTCAGGTTGTACAAGTTAACTTATGGTAGGGCTTGAATAGTATTGTTCTCACACACACTTGATACTGTTGCTCATTCAACTTCAGTGGATACACTTCTGTTCTTTTGTGCTGGAAGTGGCTCTGGATAAGAATGTTTGCTAAATGACTGTAATGTTACGTAATGCTATGTACAGGCACAGGTCTGTACAAGCAGAGCTTTGTTGTTCAGAGTATGTTTTCCATGTTTCAGGTGGATTAAGTGCTTACAGACATGGCTGAAGTGGATATGACCGCTTTATCGAGCTGAATTCACTCTTAACTGTTGGTCGGCCCATTATTATGTGTTTGTTGCCTGCTATATTCGACGTGTGAGAATTTTGCAGCTGTTATGTTAATGTTATTTTTGTTAAAACTATGGGACTGCTAACCTGCTCTGCTGTCCTTTCAGACCATCTAAAATTCTGCCTGAAGATCAGAATAATGTATGTGGCTGGGTGCACAGAGGTTGAGGTGAAGTGTACAGAATAAGAATTTCAGGGTTTTTTTTTTTTTTTTAGAAAGGAAAGATTTTAAAATCGTTTATTATCTAACCTGGAATCGTGAGTAATCATTTGCTAAATTTGTATAAAAAAGGAAAACTTTTCAAAATCTTTGTTAAAAATGAAAAAAAAAAAACTGTAAATGTACACACGCACACACACAGATACAGTACCAGTCAAAAGTTTAGACACACCTAATTAGTAATGGAAAACATTCATTCAAAGACATTTTCATTTAAACACTTATGCTTAAATGCTTGATTTTTTTGACAAATACAAATAGTGAAGTTGATGGTTGTGTGAATTTCTTTCCAAAAAAAATTTTTTTTTTGGCTACTTTGAAGAATCTAAAATATAACAGTTTTGATTTGTATAACACTTACTGGTCACTGCATAATTCCATGTGTGTTATTTCATAGTTTTGATGTCTTTGGTATTATTGGTACTAAAATGTGGCAAATAATAACCCTTCAATGAGGGGTTGTATCCAGACGTTTGACTAGTGCTATAGATATACTATTATAAATTTTATATATACATGTATAAATGTGTGTGTGTATGTATGTCTGTCTGCAGGGCAGAAGAAGGGAAGGGTTTCTAACATTATATTACATTACTGGCATTTAGCAGACACTCTTTTCCAGAGCGACTTACATGTGTTACAATTTTTTACAGTGTTATCCATTTATACAGCTGGATATTTACTGAGGCAATTTTGGGTTAAGTGCCTTGCCCAAGGATACAGCAGCAGTGCCCCAGTGAGGAATTGAACTGGCAACCTTTCGGTTATGAGTCCTGCTCCTTAACCACTATGCTACACTGCTGCCAATCAGCACCCAAATTTTCCCGCTATCAGCCTTGTTTGTGCCACACATCCGATTCTCTCTCAGAACTTCTGTGCTCGACTGTTGTGTCATCAGGGACTGACTGATGTTGCCTGGAATGGGGAAGACCATAGAGTAACTGTCTCAGCTGATGCAAGCTCCCAGCAATGCAGCCGAAACAGGAAGTGCAGTCCCAAAGGGCACTGGTTCACCTGCCTGATGGAGCCGACTGCCCTGAGCCTGGGTCCTGCTGGTACGCTCGCTCCCAGCCAAGACCACAAGGCACAACTCACTGACATTCACCTGGTCCTTATCCTTCATCAAACCACAATTCTCATCATTATCTGCATCAACAAAGCCAGTACTACAACTGCTGAAGAAATACAACTAATAATAAGAAAATAAAATAAGTATAAAACGAAATAAAAGTGTAAATGTATTATGTTGAGTGACTAACAAGGTTAATATGGCATGGTACATTACATAGTGCACATATCACAGGACAGACCACAGCAGCTGTAATTAAAAGAAATGTGTACTTAACCGACAATTGCCTCAGTAAATATCCAGCTGTATAAATGAATAACATTGTAAAAACCTGTATCTGATGGCTTTATAAATGGATAACATTGTTAAAAAAAAAACTGCAAGTCACTCTGGATAAGAGTGTCTGCTAAATGCCATTAATGTAATGTAATGTAAAGTAATGACTCCTCTTTGGTTGTGAGGTGTTTATGTACTGGGCTGAGTGGATACCTGTAATCATTTAATTTGTCGGTACAATATGCCTTTTTTTCTGCCCACAGATTGTACCATACTAAGACTGAATATAACTCTATAATCCATCCATTTTGATGGAAAAGGCAGTCACAATGAGTGTTCAAGAACTGGGGGGAAAAATGTAGTGTCCATCACTGCTGTGTAACCTGGGTGGTTAAGGAGCAGAATTCGTGACCGAAACTTTGCCAGTTCAATTCCCCACTGGGGCACTGCTGTTGTACCCCTGGGCAAGGTACTTAACCCAGCAATGCCTCAGTAAATATCCAGCTGTATAAATGAATAACATTGTCAAAAAGGAACTAACTGATGCAAGTCGCTCTGGATAAGACTGTCTGCTAAATGCCAGTAATGTAACCAGTGCGGCTGTTGATACACTGTGCCAAGATGACCCAGGAGGTGGAAGTCGGGGGGCCACAGAAAAGGCTGTTATGTGGCTTCACAGGAACCAGGCCCACCCGCTGGAAGAACGTGGTAGCCCTGTGATTGAAAGTATTGTCCCTACTCCTTACATCTGAGTGCACGTTAGTGCCTAACTCTTGCACAGTGAGTTTTTTACTGCTACTTATTGTACTGTGTTTACTTATTGTATCTGTGTAGTGTAATTTCCTTTTATCCCTTTGTACAATGAAAACAACAATGTTTTGTTGTTTTTACAGGGGATATTTAGTTGGAAATGTTCTCAGATGGTTGTCTTCCCTTCATTTGGAGCTTATAACATGCTGTATTATATATTTTTATTTTATTATATGTTTTGTTAGGCAGGATTAATAAAATCTGTCCTGTTGTTCATATGTGCTAGACTGTGGGCTTGAGACTCGGAAATTAATTTTCGATACTTGGACTCAGAATGTGCAGTTCAATGCAGGTGCTCCTGACTTTTCCTGACTCCTGGGTTTGCACAGAACATAGGTTTTTATGCTCTCTGTCCCTCAGGGTGCTGGAGAAGACTGATGAGTAAAATAAAACCAGGGAGGAACTAGCTTTTTCTTTACATTTTACATTTACATTTATTCATTTGGCAGACGCTTTTATCCAAAGCGACTTACATAGGTTACAGTTCTTTACAATGTTATCCATTTACACAGCTGGATATTTACTGAGGCAACTGTGGGTGAAGTACCTTGCCCAAGGGTACAGCAGCAGTGTCCAGCGGGGATCGAACCGGCAACCTTTCGGTTACGAGTCCTGCTCCTTAACCACTACGCTACACTGCCGCATATAATGTAAATATCTTTACATTATATGCTTTTAATTGATGCCTTAAATTGAGTTTTTTTCTCATTTCTGTTTCTTAATTGTCATTTCAATTTTTCAGGTTTTTTTTTTTTTTTTTTTTGCAGCTGACATGCTGAATGGCAACCGTGTCATCCATGAACAGAAGGAGAGAGAAGGACAAAGTCATTCCCAACCAGCAGATAGAGATTGATTGCATGTAGTAAAAAGCCAGATGCTGGAGTTCAAGGTAAAATCCAGGCTCCCTTGCGCTCACTGTCCCCCTCCCCTTTGCCACCTAGATCACCAACTACTGCCCCTGTGTGCAGATAATTACATTACATTACATTACTGGCTTTTAGCAGACACTCTTATCCAGAGCAACTTACATCAGTTAGAGTTTTTTTTTTTTTTTTTTTTTTTTTACAATGTTACCCATTTATACAGCTGGGTATTTGCTGAGGCAAATGTGGGTTAAGTACCTTACCCAAGGGTACTTTAGCAGTGCCCCGGCGGGGAATCGAACCGGCAACCTTTTGGTTACGGGTCCTGCTCCTGAACTGCAAAAAATTACAGCATTCTGCCCTAGAATGTGTATTCCACCAGACGTGATCTAATTTGAATAGCCACGGCATCCCAAATGGCTTGATTATCATAGAGACACTGACAGGGTGGCCCACACCTCTGCCGACACCCTAACAATTGGGTCAAGCACAATGGTAATCAATTATAGAATGTGACCAGGAGTGGGCAATCGAGAACCTTCTCAAACAAAGGGTATCCTGACTTACTCAAACAAATGGTATCCTGACTTAACTTAAACAGGACATTCTGATTTCATTATCATACAGGCGATAGGTCCGGTTCATCTACATCAAGAACGTCGCCTAAACTGTATGTATTGGAATGGGTTTGAATGTTCAGGGTTCAATCCAACACCAATCCCTTTCAATCAGTGCTTTTCACATGCTTCAATACTGTTTTTTTTTTACTGAATTAAAGATGGACTTACACACATTCTTCTTCTCCTTCCTTTTTTTTTTCTTATACCACTATGCTACACTGCTGATCAGTGTCCTGCAGAAGACCAGAAGATGGAGTTGTCTGTGAGGCGTTGTGTTCAGGTGCGCACACAGGGCGCGGTGTCCGAAACCAGGCTGAAGTGGAACAAAGAGTGGGGTAAGGGGGAAGAGCGAGAGGCCGCTGGAGGCTGCCACGCCTGGCCCGGCAGGGGAACCAGGTGGCCTACAAGAGAGCCGCCCCGCCACACCCTTGCCGGTAGATTACACTGACCTGATCTTGTAGAATGCCCTGGTGCATTCCAGAACTCATCACACTTTGATTGGTGTCTTGCTGCGCTCGATGGCTTCATTGCTGAGGGGCATGTGAGACTCTTGCAGATGTGGAGATGTCTGCCTGTGTGGCTGTTTGTGAGCCTGAGTGTGTTCCTCATTCATAAAGCAGGCATGGTAAATGGGAGCTCTTCATGCTCCTTACATACTAATTTAATTTTTTATCACAGCGTATTTTGATGCCTTCCTGAGTGTGTGTATGCCATGGGTACTAACTCGGTGTTGTCTGCAGGATCTTAAGTAACCTTCCCCCAGTCAGAGAGGGTGCCCCTTGTTTCAGCAGTGTGTCTGTGGCTTCCTCTGTGTTGCAGTGGGACCACAGAGTTCTCCAAGACCCCAGACAGGCTAGCCAGGCACCTGCCCACTAGGCTAGCCTGGCACCTCTCCGCTAATTATTTTTTTTTATTTTGACCAAAAAAATCTTTTCTGTTATCTCTCAGATTAAAAGAGCAAAATTTTGCTTTGACTTCAGATCGGTAAAATCTACTTCTCCAGCGTCATTTATCATTTGACATTAGAGCCAGGTGTGCTGCTGTTGCACATACAGTACCACTCAAAAGTTTGGATAAACCTACTCATTAAAGGGTTTATTTTCCAGCATTTTAGAATAAGACTAAAGACATCAGAACTATGAAATAAAGCAAATGGAATTATGCAGTGACCAAAAAAGTGTTAAGCAAATCAAAACTATCTTATATTTTAGATTCTTCACAGTAGCCAATTAAGTTTTTAAGGGAAAAAATTCATACATAGGCACCAACTTAACTTTAAATTTGTCTAAGAAACGTCTTTAGATCAAAATGTCTATGAATGTGTGCTGCTCATTATCTTAATCAGGTGTGTCCAAACTTTTGACTGGCGCTGTACAATATTGGTGAACAGGCAGGGGGCTTAAGCTCTGCGGCTCCGGATAATGCTGGGGTTGTTTTTTTCCTCGTTTTATTGTTTAATTGGCCAGAAGGGGCCACGGCTTCACCTGCCGCACAGACGCTCACGCTCAGCGGGTGGGGAGCGATGGGTAGATCGCAGACCACCCACCAGTCTGGGAGTTAGACACGGTCATGCCGCCAGACTTTCCCGAAGTGTCCACGGTGTCTGCCGCTGTCCAAATGCAAAAAGTATGTGCTGACACACCAGGAGGTTGCAGCTGGAATAGAGATGGACAGAGAGATCTAGGTTCTCTCAAGGTTAGGTTCTCTAGGTTCTATCAAGGTTAAAAACACCTTCACAGTTATCTTCTCTACAGACCCTGTCTTTTTATTTTCTCTTGCTTGTACACAGTCATTGAATGAGATCTGCTGTATTACCATACCAAATTGTACAGTGAGAAGCACACCTTTTTTTAAATTGGATTGATCTGGGTTGTTTTAAGATGCGGGTAAGGTTAAGTGCACTTTCCATAGTTTCCTGAACTGATAAACAGGATAAAGAGCACAATATACCTGACGATAAAGGTATATTGTGCTCTCTCGGGGAGATGGAGGACAAGTGGTCCAGATAACTGACACTGGAATGCAGGAACGGGAGAACCCCATGGTTCCTAGGTCAATTTCTGATTTTGAGTTTTCTGTTAATGGTGCAACCTGAGTCATTATCACTATGATCTGCTGTGTGTGTGTGATTGTCACTGATAGGTACAGCAGATGAAGTGAGTGGATGTGCCGTATAATAATGTCATTCCTTCCTTCAATTAAAATGCTAAAGAGATACTCAATGGAACTGCAGTAACCTTGAAGTGCATAACCTTGGTTGGTTGGACAGAAAACCATTTTAACGTCCAATGGGGTGCGAAAAATGGATGTGATAACGATTTACTGGGGGTGGTAATGTAGAATGATGTGGTAACAAATGTGTTTTTATTTATGTATTTGTTATTATTTTGTAATGATTCATATTCATAACAATTATATATATATACAAACACACACACACACACGCGCACACACACATACATATTATATATAATTTATTTATTTATTTGCTTTGTAATGTTTTCCCCATGAAGTAACCCAATTGGATTGTCAGACAGTATTCAAGCAGAGGCACACAAGCTCACAGAGGGAGATGCTCCAGACAGAGATGCCAGAGTAAGTGTCCTTTTCTGATTGCATCACTTATCTGCTTTTGATAATTAGGGTTCCCACAGTCCTTCAAAAGTGAGAAAAAAATTGCCCAAATTGAAAATAAATCAGTAAAAAAATGTAATCCTTTCTTTATTTATGAAGTGAGCAAAATGTGTCCGATGTTTTTTTGCTGCCGCTGACCACAAAGTTATCGGTGGCTGGTATTCGCTGGCAAGAGAATCCATATGTTCACGTCCCTGCAAAAACAAAATATTTTCAAGGTTTACTGTGGCAGAAATTGTTCTCTCCCACAATCCCATCAACAGGTCAGCCCAATGTCCCGATTTTCACTTGTGCGGCAATATAAATGACCCTTGAGTAGCTTATGTTTACCCTTAAGGCATCATTGGAAGACCACAGTAGGGCTGGTGTCAGGGTGTGTTTGAGCTCTTTGGATCCTAACACAGCTCTCTTTTGTAGTGTGGTGCAGCTGAGGAGAGGAGGCCTTGCCTGAGCATGCCAGAAACCCAGCAGAAGTACGGGTTGCAGAAAGTAAGCTTTTACATTACATTTACATTACATTATTGGCATTTAGCAGACGCTTTCAACCAGAGCGTTTAACATCAATTACAGGTTTTTACCAGTGTTAATTTTGGCAGCTGATTTTGATTTAGTCTTAGTCTTTTGGCTAAAATGCATATTAGTTTTTGTCACATTTTAGTCTTTTAAATTATTATTAGTTTTATTCTAGTTTTAGTCAACAAAAACTGTAGGAGATTTAGTCTAATTTTAGGCAAATTCATTTTTGTCACATTTTAGTCAATTTGCATTTTATTAAATCATTACAGTGACCTGTCATCAAGCACACAGATGTAATTAAACCAGCTACATTCCTTAGGTTTTCTCCTCAGGGACTCCTAGATGTAGCCTAAACTTGATGCATTTAATAATACTTTAACATCCAGAAAGGTTGTGTCATGCACTGTATGCTGTATAAAGATGTAATATGTGTCTTTTGCATTGTGGAAGGAATATGACTCATTCCTGACTTACCTGACATTTATTTGATTTAAAAATATTCTTTTGCACTTGGTTAGCGTTGCAGTGCAAATGACAAGAAAACAACTACAATGAAGTACAGTATACTCAGGGCATGTAACTTATCCACAGTGTAAGACAAAGTCAGTGCAAATATAGTATAATTAAGTCACTTATATGTTTGGAATAGTAGAGCAAATGATCAAGGACATACTGTAGTGCTGGACAAATAAGGGACACGAGACTTAATGATAAGGGCACTGTCACTGTGCATCTGGAACATAGCATTAGCAGCAGTCTCAACCCAGAACTGAGTCGAGCAAAACTCAGGCAGTCTGTTATCAGAGCGGTGCTTCTCACTTGCGGTTACCACATTCACACTAGGATTAGCGTGAGTGGAAACGGACACAGTAATAAAACCTAACTAGGATAATATTTACATGGTACATGAAAACAGTCGAAGATTATAATAATGGTTATGAATTTACAATATCTTTACGACACAAGCATAATAGGACACTGTACACTAGCTGACCTGTAAACAAACAGCTCCAACAATCACTATTGTGGTGGCAAGCTATCCTAAACACTAACATGTAACACATATTGGCCACCGCTTCATTTGCAATACTGTTCCTAACAACACGGTGAAAAAAGACAATATTTCCACTGACTTTGTTTTATAGTGTAGGACCTAGCTCAGAACGACACTAGCATTGCTGGATATCCTAGATATAAGCTTGCTAACTTGCCAATACTGAATGGCAAGAGGGAGAGTGAGTGCTGTTTGTATCTATGCTGTAGAGTGGGGAAGTAAGAGGCAGTCCGAATTAAGGAGCAGTCCAGCTAGTTAGATAATACAAGGAACATTGACTTAGTAGGTTGTTCATGTAATGTTAACATTCATCCTGCACCCAGACGACTTACTTACCCATATGCACAGTTAACGTTAACAAGTCAAGTGAAGAAAAGATAACCGTCTGCTTTTAGCTAACAGTCAAGCCTTTAAGTTGATTCTGATAGCTGTAGAACTTACCCTATCATATATTTCTGGTTGGTGCGCCTTCAAATGCCTCGATGTATGTACTGTTTTTCCCACCGATTTTGTACCTGCACGGTCTGAATTATGGTCTATTGTCAATAGCACTAGTGATATAGATACAATTTCTCCATAAATCGGCTCTTTTTTTCTTCCATGTGTTCCATTGGCGGGGCGGCCTGACCTGGACCTGTATATCAACCAATCATAAGCATGCAGTACACGGTTATGCATATCTTGTAAAGTGAGTGCCTGCACATAATTTGATTTAAAAAAAAGGTAGCTAAATTGCTTGTACATCCGTCTGTCTCTGACATTATCATTTTGTTATTATTCATCAACGAAAATTGCGCTATATTTCGTCACAGTTTTTATTTCCAAAGGTGCATTTTTATCTCGTTATCGACTCATTTTTGTTATGGAAAAAGATTTGTTGATGAACATTTTTCATCAGTAATTAACACTGGTTTTTACAATGTTATCCTTTTATACAGCTGTGTATTTACTGAGACAATTGTGAGTTAAGTACCTTGCCCGAGGGTACAGCAGCAGTGTCCCCACGGGGAATCAAACTAACAACCTTTTGGTTACAAGTTCTGCTCCTTAGACACTATGCTACACTGCTGCTCAGCTTTTCCTCCATCGCTACACCTGTAATGAGTGAATAAAAACAGTACATCATGTGAAGGTAAGTTTCCTACAGTCATTCTGTCATTGTTTCCATGCCCAAGAGTAAAATTGCCTAACACTGTTTGATTGGTTGTAGACAGGCCCCAGTCTAAGGCTGACCATGGCAGGAAGGGTGGGCGATTTACCAGAATTGTTAAATTCACTGGTTCAGAGAATTTGCTGTTTTCAGTAGTTCAGTAATTTTTTTCATGGCCTTTACTGGATTCACATCCATTTTATAATCCCCCTGAACCCTAAAGTTTCCAGCGAACACAAACCAAGTTGGAAGTGAACATCATTGGCTGTCTTGTTTGCTAAATTTCTTTTTTTATATTTGCCTGTAGTCCAGTGAAATTAAGCCAATGACTTGTCTTGTACAAACCTTTTAAATTCCAGCTATTAAGATTTTTGTGGAAAGCACATTTTTATGTACCCTTGTAGACGTTTTCTGTGCACAGGTCTGCCATTAGTGTGTGTGTGTGTGTGTGTGTGTGTGTGTGTGTGTGTGAGAGAGAGAGAGACAAAAAGAAGTGCTAACTCCATTTTAACAGCCGTTTAGGGGACCTGAATGACCCGCTCAGCTCTGTTCCAACCAATGTTCTTATAAAGTATTTATAACTGTGAATAAATACTGTGAATAAGTATCGTAAGAAGATGGTGTTGCGTGTCGTGTGTGGCTGTCATTAAATTATGCTTGGATTCAACCAAACCCTGTGTATGTGCAGAAGGTTAGATCAGTTCTACCAGTGGAAAAAGTTAGTTTGCATATTTGGACGGAGTCATCTCGCTGCCGAGGGAATTGCAACAGGAAACGGGACAACCTACCCCTCTCCGTTGTTTCACTGTTGTATCTACTGTGCCATTAGGCAGGGCCCTGGCTAAATGGTGGCTTCAGGGGAGCTGAGGTCGTGTTCCTTCATTTTTCATCTCCTTGTTTATTCAGCTACAGAGGGCCGTTGCTGTTTATGTTGAAAGGATTTCTTTAAGACTCTGTTAAGCGCGCAGTTTGCTGTGCTAACAGATGGGGAGTTTTATGTGGACAGCGCTGTTTGCTCTGCATTCTTGGGTCTGTTGACAGTTGGTGAGAAATGTTAAAACGGAGCAGTCAAACAAGTGCGCACTGACAACCCGCCGCTTTGTCACCCCCGCCGGCGAAGGCCTGTGAGACCGAGGCTTTGTGCTTACTCTCCAGCCTGGCTTAAATTCCGCGGGCATATCCTAAACGGTGTTACGGATATTTATGTTGGGGGAATTAGTACGTCATCGGAGTGATGCATTGTCCGGTTCCTGGAAAGGCCACTGTGGTGTTATGTGCCGAGTCCCGGTTCAAATGCGTGACCACTGAAGAGTCCAAAATGGCAAGCTGGGATGCTTAATCATTTTTATTTGTTTGTTTTTTTTTTTTTTTTTTTGGAAATGTATTTGGAAGTACTCATAATCATCCTATAAGTACCAACACATTGTTTGTGCTCCCCGGTTGTAAATGTACTTCACCTGTAAAAAAAATTCCAGGCTGATCGTGACGTGTAACATGTGACATTGTTACTTTCCTTCAGTGGTTTCTCCTTCCAGGGAGTGTTCACCCGACGAATCCATAGAGAGATATGGACTGCTGCGATTTCCCCTGACCGCATTTGGTTGGGAGTGATCTCACGTCACACGTTTACTCAGCATAAGGCAATGGTACATTTCCCAAAAAGTATGGGAAAGACCTGCATTTTTCGAGAGACAGTGTTCTACTCTGTAATGTCTGTGAGATAAACTGTCAGGAATGTTGAGTGGGGAGTTCCTTTATTCAGACATTAAGGGACAATAAAAGAACACAAGTGTGATCTTTGATGTGTTTTCACTGACTGACCACATTGGCCTGGCTAGTGGTGTACAGTCAAATGCCAAAAAATATGAGAAATCTCCTTTTGTTGTGGGCTAAACCTTTCTATGAACTTCTTCTCATCTTTGGGTTTTTTTTTTATCCTCATACAGTTGACTGAACAATATTCTCAATCAGTGAATGAGAGACCCACAAAGAAAAAGTTCACTACATCTATATAAACACTAGGTGGCAGCAGTGCTCTTTGAAAAATGATTACTTGCAGTCTACACTGTTTCTGCCTTTAAACACGCGTTTTATTTGTTTTTGTAAAGCGGGTGACAGACGATCAGAGTTTTGCGATCCTCCAAATGATTTTTATAACCCGCTACAAAAAGTTAATGCGAATCAACAAATATGTCGAAACATAAGTATGTTAAGCAAAACATGTCATCGTCTAGCTTGTAATTTCTGGTTATTATGATTGCCGTGTGATTTTAATGACTGCATGAAGCGTGACTAATGTCATCAGGCCCAGCACATAAAATGAGCGTGATGCCCCGTTTGCCAAAAACTTTTGCCATTGGTTGAGGGGAGTTGAGGTCTGCTAAAAAGCATTCCAGCTTATTTTCAGCGTACCCATCAAGTGCTCTCTGTATGTGCATCTGTATGTGTTATTTGGTACTTAAATGCCAATAGACAATGTGCTTATATGCTTAGAGTCTGCAATCTGGCTCGCCCTCTAATATGCGTGAATGTTGATTCCGGATTGCCTCCTAAGCAGAGGTCATTGTTGCACCTCCTGGGCCGCTTTCACAGCATACGTCTGAACTGCAGCAAAGGTCACGACCCCTCAGAAGCGCCCGTCTGCTCGGACAAGGCGTGCCGCTTGGTTTAACTGCTGTGTTATCAGCGCATCTTAAATGAAGCACGTCTGAAGTTAATAGGCAGCACACAAGCCAATTTGGCCCTCCGAAAATGGCCTGCAGCTGAAGCAGGGGTTCGTTATCAAGCTGACTTAATACATTCTGACAGTGTCAAATAATGTAATTAGTGTCTAGATGATAAGGGAGACACTGTGCTCGATGTGAGGGTGAAATATGCCTATCTCAGCACATATCTGGGTGTGATGTAAGTATCTACCGTAGTGTAAACACAGTGCAAGTATATGACACAAAGAGGTGCCCATCATAACAAATGGTCAATCCTGCCCATAATACATCTTTAAAATATAAATAGTGCATTTGGGAACAACCAATGGTAGTTCTTCAAAAGTGAGGGTGGAAAAAAAATAAATAAATAACTTTTGTTGGGTGCTCCTGGTCTCTGGCTACAAAGTGATTGTGTTGAGTGAAAGGCCAGGAGTCCGTCAACCTTTTTACCTGCCAAGAGGTTTAGTTTTAGTACCCATTGGTTTTTGGACAGTCCTTGCCTAATTATGTTTTTGGGTTCTTCTGTGAATTTTTTTTTTTAAATTTTTTTTGCGAACGGGCAAGGAAACAGCTGTCCGCTATCCTGCCGTTCCACTAGTCCTGTGTTTCCAGGACTGCCTATGAAAATATTGACCTTCCCCTCCAATACTCTTTGTTCTGTGTGTAACCGGGCAGCCTTTAAGTGCTGTTATAACAAACATCACATGGAAACCAGCAGCTCTCTGAAGGGTGCTCTTTTCTCAAACGCTTGCTAATGGAGGCTTAAATGCTTTCTATGTGTTGGTGATGTTTGCGTTACGCCATTTTTTTTTTTATTCTGTTGGACACTCGTCATTTACCAAACCAAAATGTTAAATAAATATGAGGAGTTTTTTTTCTGTTGTTTTGCTCACTTGCTTCTCTCATTGTCAGGACTTCCATATGTAAAACAAACACGCTGAACAATTGTGTAGAACAGCGCACATTGTTCAAACATCTTTCCACACACCGCCCTGTCAGTTTTTCTTCTTTTTTTATTTAAAGTATTTTTTTTTTTGTTCAGCTCTTTGGTCTTGTTTGTGCTGCGTCTCTTACCTTTGGGCTTTCGGAGTGACAGCTCTACAAACACACACAGTCCGGCCCTGTGCGTCTGTCTGAGCATGCTCAGAGGGAAGAAAGAACCACTCTCTCCACTTTTTAAGCGGAGGAACTCCAACTGACACCCTCTTCATTCACGATTCTCAAGCTCAAAAAAGCTCTTCCCTTTCAGGGCTTGTCTTAGTATAGGGATATCTGTTTCCAGTAAAGACAGCTACTTTTTAAAATTTCAGCTCAGTGAAAGGAAGCTCTAGGGCCTGGATTACACAAACCTTTGTCCTTTACTTTAGCTATAAGGAATCATTTTTTTTAAGTTTTAGGTTTATCTTTCTATTAACTGTTAATTTCATCATCAGTTTTGTCATTTCTCAACTTGCACTGGGGAGCCAAAAAAAACAGTTTCATGTAATTGTGACTCAAGTTAGCGATAAATGCCTGCGACCCCCCGACTTCACCCAGATTTGCCGTCAGCAGTTATACAAACAATATGCTCAAACCATAACAACATCTCTGCACTTGCACAGAATACTGTAGGATAACAGATGCAATCCTCCAATATACTTGCTTATACCCAATGGCCATTTGTTAAACTTCGAGTCCCAGAATACACCTGAGGAGGGCAACCCCCACTGACATCATCAAAGGAACTTGAAGATGATGAGTCGCTAGGGGGTGATATTGAGCAGAGCAACCCAGTTCTAACACAGCTAAATATGTTCTGCTGCTGTGGACGCCCAGTTGTTTTTTTGGTTAATGGCACGACCCAGATTAGCTTGCTATGTCCTGGACTGTCGGGTTCTGTCTCCGCTTGGAAACAACTGTGTTAACGGACTGAGCCACTCAGGACCTTGAGGACGATTACAGACTGAGCCCAAGTCTGTGCAAGTCTTTGCTTGGCATTAACGGTCATGGACAAGGCCCTCTCATTGGTGTGATGAGCAGGGACTGTTACCCTACAGGCCTGGAGCCCCCTGGAGGTGGCTCGTGTTGGTGTCAGGAACTCATCAGCTGACAGTCTAAACTCATTTTCAATGGCAAATTAGCTGTAAATAACAGTGTAACAAATGGCCAAATCTCCCTCTCACCGACTCCTCTGGGATATTCTTTTTTAACGGTGCAGCTGGTTTCAATGTCCTTAAACTTCGTTAATGATTTGTACAATTACAGTTCCTGGTAATTACATCTTTAGATGGAAGCTTTATCACTGCTCTCTATTTCTGTACTCCTCTCTGAAGTAAATCGCCGCTTTTGCCTCACTTTTTTCTTCAGTACAGAGCAGAGCAATGCGGTACATGTAAGGAGCTGGTGTTGTGTGCAGGTGACATTGTCAGAGGTGGTCACTTTGAAAAGGGCCACAGGGGGGGACCTTGAGTGGTGGCTGTTTGGGGACCCCTGTTTCAGAATGTCAGCTTATAAACACTCCCTCTCCACCTTCATTTTGTGAAGGTTAGGCAGTGTTTCTTCTCATGACTCTTTACCTTTAATGCAGGTTTCATGGGCCTCCTTTTTTTTTTAGGTGCTACACCTGAGCACACAGTCAGCCCCGCTTAAGGTTGATTACCGCTGTCCACCCGCAGATGAACTAGACCGTCTCTCTGTACTGTGTTCTATGTCACATCGTTCCGTGGGAGATGCTACGAGGCCTGGTTTGAGAAGCCACAATTTTGGAATGTCCCAGCAAATGAATTAATCTCATGACCCAGATTTCTTTCCACGACTTGATCGCTGTTCTGGAGCTCGAGCAGCGCAATGCCGAGTGCAGACCTAAAGATGTGTTCTGCCCAGCAGCTGTTCCATTAGTTCATTCTGTGCTGTATTGCTCCTCCACCTTACTATCGTCTCAGTGTGTGTGTGTGTGTGTACTGTGTTCTGTACTATGTTCCCCACTCATCTATTTCCTAAGGCACTGCTATCAGAAGTGATTTAGAGCAAATGTGTTTGCTCTGTGGAGAATTACTGAAAGGCTTGCCAAGTCACTTGATACTAGTTGTTAAATGAGAACCCAAACTCAGGATACGATGCAATGCCAAAGTACACTTTTATGTGCGTGCACATGGCAATGAGTAATTATTTCTTTGTTGAGTGATGGAAAACCCCCCAATCTGCGGTCAAACATCACATAAAAAAAAAAAAAAAAAAAAACGTTCATTATGACACATTTTGTGGAACTCGCAACATTCCAAACATTGTCTCAGCTGGAGATTCTAGAATGAGGAAAAAAAAAGTTGATACACCGTGTGCCCCCCCTGAAATCTAATGTTGCATAAATTCTTTGACTTAAATTATGCTGCATTACTGAAATTCTCAGATGGGAATGGTAAGGATTTCCATCGTGAGCCCTGCTTTTCCACACAGTGTAAAAAAAGTGAAACAGCAGGGTCGCACATAAAGTTGATGTGAAAGATGTGAGGCCCCCACGAGCTGCTGTCGCTACACCAACACTCACGCTGTGTCTGAGATTTTCGGTGTGAAGAAAGCAGAAAGCACACAACGGCCTCTCTCTCCCTTCCTTTCTCTCTCACCTCCCCTGCCTGCTTTAATTAAACAGAGGGTTTGCTCAGCAGACAGAGTGAGTTTAAAGCACACAGCGAGGTTCTGATGCTTCTCAACACCGACTGGTTTATCGCTTCCTTGTTTTCAAGATGTGGGCCCTTGTTTTATGTTTCCTGCATGGCCCAGTACCTCTGCCAGGCCGTCTGGGGAAAATGGATCATGAACGCATGCGAACCCCCCCCCCCCCCCCCCCCCCCCCCTCACTCCCCCTCACTCCCCCTCACTCTGTGGGATGTCCTGTTGCAGTGCCATGCGATTTATGAGAAACTCGGAGGTTTATAAATATTCCAATGTGGCACTGAAAGAGGAAAATCTGGTGGGATTATCATACAGTATTTACTGATGTAGGTAAATAATACACCAAATCCGGCTTAGTGTCACTGAAATGCGGTCAGTGGCTCGGCTCATGGGAAAAGGAAAAAAATATATATCTGAAAAACGTACCGCTGGATCTGTGAGTGACAGCCTATGTGCGTGTATGTCTGTGTGTGTGTGTGTGTGTGTGTGTGTGTGTGCGCGCGCCATGGTGTGGGAGAACTGTGGTCAGACAGTAAACTGCTGCAGTTGGCCTGTGTGTGCCACCAACTCTCAGATAGCTGTAATTCAAACTGTTCTAATTTGTCTCTGAGGAAAAAAGCACAGGGAGATTATCCCAATGTCGCAGAGAAGGTTGATCCTGAGTAGCATAAGAGTAAAGGGGGAAAAAAAAAACTGTGTTTTGTTCTTGAGGCCCGGCAGCTGGCACTCTATGGCTCTGGCAGGCAGCAGGGGTCACAGTGACCCCCCCCACCACCACCACCGCAAACACGGTCATGGCACAGGCACCAGGCGGTCTGTTCTGGGTTTGGGGGGGGGGGGGGGGGTGCTCCGCTGTTTTAGCATCGCAAAATAAAACTCATTCACGACCAAAAGCAAATATTGTAGGAGCGCTGACCACATCTGAAGTCCTTCCAGGAAACACTCACCTGTGTTGGCCTTGTTTATCTGAGTCAGGTGACCTGTTTGTACAGTTAAAAGTATTGGTTTAGCTCCCCCCCCCCCCCCCCCCCCCCGCCCCCCCACCCCAACCCCCTCTGTGAGCTGAACGTACACCATCCTGTTTAAACACACATATTAATTGTGCCTTTTAATGGCACGCAGTGTGGAGTGCTTTTTACGGTTAAACATTGACTTTACCTTTTCACCTTGATGTGAAACACACACTCTTGCGGTCAGAGCGCTAATTACTGTGGGCCCTCAACTCAAAGGAGTCTTTTGTCATTGTTGTCCCTCTCGTCTGAGGGGGGAAAAACACCGCAGGGACAAAGCTGCGTTCTGTCCGTCTCAGACATGACGCTAGCTCCAAAAACCCGAGGCTAAATTTACTGCATGTGTACGTCTAAAAGTCCCTTCCCAACTGGAAAATCCACACAATCGCTCAGGAAATGTAGAAAGGCTGTTGAGAAACTCAATCTCCTGTCCTCTGTGTGTCTTCCTCCTCTTGTTTACTCCAGATCTGAATATGTGAACCGATTAGCGCTGGTGCCGTTGTGAAAGCCTCTCTCCCTGGGTGACTGAATTATGAATGGGTTAGCGGCCCAGCTGGGATTCGGTGCTCTGGAACGCCACGCTTAGAGAGAGAGAGAGAGAGAGGGAGCGTCTCGCTCGCTCTCTCTCTCTCTCTCTGTGAGCCTTGCGGAAAAAGCGAAAGATTTGGGATGCTCTCTGCGCTGTGGGAGGGGAAGCTTTGTTGCTTCAGCTCCTCCTCACAGGACCTGTGTTTTTTTTTTTTTTTCTTTTTTTTCCCTTTTTTGGGTCCCCATAGACACGGTGTCCTGGCACCAAATCTTATTCTCGCAGACAGCATCCTGGGAAAACCGGTAATGGACAGGTATACCTGGCCTCTTTCAGGTCCACCTGATCACACCGCCTGCCGTGCGCCTCGTGGTTTAGCGCGTGACCTACACGTTTATCTCTCCGCGTGCCGTACCTCCTGGCCTGCGCTCGCAAACCAGGGCGCTCAGGTCACTTTTCGGCAGTATATTTCCGCTGTACAGCTGTCAGGCCTGTGGACAAGGCCGTCCTGGCCCCGTGATAGGAAAAGGAACAGAGCGAGCTGGAGTGGACCTTGCTGGATGGGAATTAGATTTAATGGAACTCATTGGCTGGTGTTTAATCCCTCCATGGGAGCCTGCCTTTATCCTTGAGGTCTTTTCCTGCCTCTGGGCAGCAAGCGCTCTCTGCTATGGGGACAGTAATCCCAAGACAAGAATGAGTTGGCACAAGGAGCGCGGTGAGGGATCCAAGCGGTTTCTGAGAACAAAGCCCCTGCAAATAGAGAGAGGAGAGAGGAAAAAAAAAAAAAAGTGCAATTGTTGTTCAGACAACGGCAACAGGAAACGCCGCACAATTACACGGAGCGGCAATCACTGAAAATTCCTAATGTGTATTCACAAACAATGCATTGATATGTGATTGTTCGGCTGTGGTTTATACGCGCCGTTGAGATCTGCCTGGGGAACAGGTGAAAGGGAGAAGGGGGACTGAACTGAGTCCCTACGCCACCACAGCCCCAGCTGACTACTACTCTGTGCATCTAAATACAGTACAGAGCTTTCATGTATTTGTTACGTGTAGTATATGTACATTTATACTCGCACTCATCTGGTGCAACCTATGAAAAAGGGCTACCTCCCAATTTTGAAAATAAATGCAGAATAACACCTGGAGGACAGAGAGTAGCTGCTTCAGAAGAACAGAGGAATGCTGAGAGAACACACTACAGATGGCGCACACACACACAAACTTTCTGTGACAAAACTTTTCTTCCTTTCTGTGACATGCAACATGCATCTCTCAAGACAAAATGCAGAGACAGTGAAAAGTTGAACACAGTACAGTGTACAGTTAAAATTGTGTAAAAATGTGCGTGCGTGTGTGTATGTGTGTTTCTTTGCATGGATGAGTGTGCGTCTGTGCATAAATAAGTGTGTGTGGGCTGTGTTGGGGACAGCCATATTGTGGGTGTGGGCCGTGTTGCTGAGTTGAGGTCGGGTCCTTTCTCGTGGTGCATCCTACTCTGTGTGGACCAGTGCCTTCCCTGTCCACGTTACAGCTCCTCTGATCTCTCCAGCAGCTACGAGATGTCAGTATGGCACTTTGATTACAGCCTTTCCAAAATGTTGACTTTAATTCAGATAGAAAACAGATGAGACCTTTGCTGTGGGCAACCACCAAATGTAGCAAATTCTCATTACATAGGCTGCAGTTGACTCTGTTTATTTTCATAAAGCTGGCTAAAGCTGGCTGTGTGGTTACCGTCGCTCCTAATGACACACATTTGATGTTGGTTGTCACGCGTAATTCCTCCTGCTGATTGCTGGATATGTAGTGTCTGCACAGTAATGAAAAACAGACTTTTTTTTTTTTAAATGTATCTGAGTGAGTTGTCTGGCTTAATAAGCTAACATCTCTAATATCCGCCATGATTCTTTGTCCTGACATGAGAATGATTCATGAAAAAAAGGGTTTATTTTTACACTGACCGAGGTGTGTTGATGACTGAAAATGGTAGTATTGACACACTGGCTGTGCGGGCAGTAACATATGGAAGTACACAATGTACAGGACGGTGTGTGCAAATTTAACCCACAAAAGTCCTCGTGACAACTTTATGCAAATATAACTCCAGAAAATGACCATGCTCACATAGCTGATAGACTGTAACCACTGTCTCCTGGATAACTAAGCAGGGCAACCACACAGAGACACGGTTAAACTAATTACAGATGAAAGCAACAGAGTCACAGTGACTCATAATGTGTTGGCCATTCAGTATTTATCACATCAAGTAGCAGTCGTTCTAGATTCACAATGACACCTTGATGTAACTTAATGGGGGGCAATAAAGGCACTGAATTTCCAGACCTGCTACACAGTGGGTAATACGTGAATGCAGCCCCCCAATAAGCTACAAGGCGTTGCTACAAATCTACAGACAACCAATTTTTCCATGCATCGTGGAGCAGCAACACTCTCCAATTACATATTCATAATGACATGGACAATGTGCTAAAGTGGGTGATTTTTTTTGTTTTGTTAATCCTTGCGAAATCTCCACAAACAGAATAGTCAGTTTGTGAAAAGAGTCAGCTAGTAGATGACTCTTTTCTAAGCTTGAGCACTTCATTGCACAGTGGAGACATCTATCACTCGAGGGGAAACTTGTCCAAATAAATAAACGTTGAACAGACATAACAAATAAATATTCAATCTTGTCAAATCCATGATCCTAGCTGTAGATGAAGGAGAAATTGATTTCATTCCATTTGCGTGCTTATAGAATGGTAGGTTTTTTTTTTTTTTGTTGCTGCCGCACACTGAAGCTGCCCTTGTTAATTCACTTTTGCAGAAGTAGCAGAAGGGCGTTTAAAAACTACAATGAAGGGTTATTTGCATGTTGGCCCAGAAGGCAGGGCATTTTCTATTCTGTGTGCTTGAGCTTTGAGTGTGTCTGAGGGGTATGGTGCAGATTAGTGTGGGGAAAAAGCAACTCTGAACGCTTAGCAATTTCACTGTAAAGGATTTATAATAGCGGTTCTTGCTAAGTAACCATCTTACCACATTTCTGCTGATGTAGCCATAGTTATGACCAGCTGCAAAGTCCGCAGTGACCGACCCCATTAAGCGTCTGATCATACAGCAAATCTGAAATGAACCTGGTCAGGATTCCAGGACCGCCGCTGGCAGGGTTTTTAAGGTTTTCCACAGTGTCGGTTCAGACCCTTTGGGTTTCACAGAATCAATTTGACCGTTCACTGGGAATGTGTACCAGAACGTCAAGCTCAGGCTGGGCCCTGCTCTCGGCAGGGGTATCCGTGACCCAGACGGATGCGGCGTAAGTGAGAGAAGGTTATGTAACGGTCTTCAGTCCGAGGTCACGTCGGCATCCCGTTCAGAACGAGAGGCCTGCACGCCCTGGACTCTCTCAAGTCCTTTCTTCTTTTACAGAGAATATTAAAGAGTTATTGAATTATTCTCTGCTCAGTGGTGCGTGTTATTACTGTGGACAGATTTGAAGGGAATGAAGCTGTTAGGCTGTGGTTAAGCGGATTTATCAAGGGTGCCAGGAATCACAAAATAAACCCGATAACAAGTATTTTTGCTGAAATAAAGTGAACACTTACTGGCCATCAAATCCTCTTAAATATTACTTTTTTCCCCTCTTTCATTTTTTTTTTATTTGGTTCTGTTTTGTTTTCTGTTTAGTCTTAGCTGAAACCATCAGTGTAGAGGAGAGAACTTGAGGGGGGGGGGGGGGGGGGGGGAATGTCAATTTTGTTATTCCACTGCATTCAGAGTTGAAAATATTTACTCGAGTTATTGTCAGTGGGGAGTAGAAGACAACTTAGTCTGGCCTATTTCTAAGAGATAAATGAATATTTCACTGTCATTACTTTGTATTGCAGTGTTAAGGGATTATTTTCATGTAGAAGCAGTTTGCCGAATTCACAAATGGCATATTTTCTGTGCCCCACATTTGTTGGGTATCCAAATAAAATGGAACATAAAAAGGACTTATTTATTTATTTATTTATCTACCCATCCACACATTTCATGTTTTTTTTTTTTCTTTTTTTGCATATTGGAATCTAAAGCACATGTTACCGCGGGCCTTTTTTTGTGATTTAAAGTGACGGTGACAGCCGCGCACACTGCTGTGTTTTAAGAAGTATTGTGTGGTGTCGACAAGCCGCCGCTGACATCACTACAGAGTGGTGGCGTTGGCTCCAGCTCGGCTTTTCCCAGCAGCCCCCGAGGGGGCTGGACGAGCATCATTACTGAGCGTGCTCACTGACAGGAGGCACGAGGGTCAGCGCTCGGTGGTCCAGGGGAACAATTAAGCCCTCATTTCGCGAAAAGTTTACGTCAGCAAAGTAAATATTTAATCCGGCATGAGATTTTTTCGGCCCCTTCTGCAGCCCCTCTCGGTCAACAGTTTAGCTCTAATTTTTTTGTCATAAACAAAGCCTGCTTTCAATTACTCGTGTGAAATTGCTTCACTGGGTCCATGCATGATTAAATATTCATTACGTTAAACTAGGCATTTTCTTTGTATATAAATCCATATTAAATTTGGCTTGCTGGCTGATTGGAGACACATCAGATGGATTCCTGGAGAAAATAAAAAGAAAAGCCCACCACGCTCCTTAACGGCTCGGCTGTCCAGGGTTTGTTTGTTTTTTTGTTCTCTTGTAAATGACAGCTTGTTGTGGATATTTCCCCTCTACCTTCTCTGTCCACTTTTGCCCCAGCACACATGGAACCTTTCAGGGAGGGGAAATGTTAGAATCTGAGGTAGTCATGGGAAAAATAAACAGGTGTGTCTGACAAGGGGGGGGGGGGGGGATTGCAGTGCTGATCTCCTAAAACCTACCAAGTTCTTTGTATACAGGGAGAGAGGGAGTGTGTGTGTCTTGGTGTGTGTGTGTGTTGGAGGGTTGGGGTAAGAGTGTTGTCATTATTTTTCTGATAAATCCAGCTTCCAGGAAAATATGTACCCAATATCTTTTCTTCCAAGCTAAATGTGGTTTTCAATTGAAAAGATTACTTAAAAGACCTCGTGGAATATTGCCTTTGAAAGTATTTAAAATTCCTCCCCGATTCTCAGCGTGAGCTAACTTCGGCCTTCTTAGCGTTATCCAATATTATTGTTTGCTTTAGTGAGAGAAGGAGGTCGGTGGTTGGGGTTGGGGGGGGGGGGTCGGATTTGTGTGGACACAGAAGATATGCACATACTGTATCTGCTCCTACAGACCTGGTGAACTTCTCCTACAGGTGGGCAGAGGGGAGAAACTCAAAACAGCTGTTCAGCGTAGCATTAAAAAAAGAAATCAAAACAACATGTTTTAAACTTGTGACCCCACCAAGCAATATGTCAAATTATTTTCTCCGGCTCTTTTTTCTTTTTAAGTTAAAGGAGACTGTCCGAATGTTTGTGCTTCAGCTACAGCTCCAAATTCACCAGAACTGCATTCCTACCATTAACAGTTTAAACTAGATCTTGGCTTTTTTTGGGGGGGGGGGGTGGGGGGGCATGTCGGTGGACCATGGAAGGACTGAGAAGGAATGCTGCTCACTGGTTATTAAAGTGGACAGCACAGACCAGGGAAGAGGAAATGAATCACATAACAGAATCTGTCAGACACACACACACGCACACAAGCGCGTGCGCATACACATGCACACACACACACACATGCACTCTGTGTCTTGGTGATCTGACCCACCTGGCTGGTCCTTGCACTTCATGCCATGTATACTGAGACATTGGGGGGCTGGATTTACATTTAATTCCATTACATTAAATTATGGCATTACGTTATTGGCATTTAGCAGATGCTCTTATCCAGAGAAACTTGCATAGTTTGTTTTTTTCCTTTTTCTACAATATTATCCATTTATACAGCTGGATACTGAGGTTATTTTAGGTTAAGTACCTTACCCAGGGGTTCAGCAGCAGTGCCCCAGTGGGGAATCAAACCAGCAACCTTTCAGTTACAAGTCCTGCTTCTTAACCACCATGCAACATATTCCTACTTTATTGCGATCCTACGACAGTTTCACCACGACGATGCAAAAACCCATTACGTTTACATTTCAACCAGGACTTGGCATGCACAACCCTGTCCTTCTGTGTACACAACATACATCACACACCTGTATCAGACGTGGGCTCGATATACACACACTGAGGCATTACAAATCCTAGTCTAGTACTAATATGTGAACATACGCGGTATACTCTAGAGAGAAGCTGAGGGTAGTGTTGCTTCCTGAGCGGCATACTTTCAAAGGCTGTGTTTGAAACTATCAGGCTAATTAGCCTTAAACACGACCTTAACGCATGGCCTTACGGGAAGTTTGTCTTCCCTCACTGGACTTGTGTCAGTACTGCATAGATGCCATCTGTACTACCCTCTGTTTCTGTGCCCGAGTAATCTATATTTATAAACTGATTTGGTATCTGCTCACAAATTGTGACGCAAATCAGCATCGACAAGTTCTGGTGTACAGTGCCACTTCACAGACAGAGGACACCAGCACCGTTATGGTGTGAGTTCAGATGTTATCAGCTTCTCTGTTGCAGAGAGGGCTGGAAGGGATTTAGGTTGATTCCTGTGGAAAAAGGATCCTGACACTGAGATTGTGTTTTTGTCAGACAGATGACAAATTTGCTGCTGTTAACTGTAATTTGTTTAAAACTTTGGAATAGAAACGCAGTGAGATATTGCTGGTGTTACTAAGCCTCTGAGCGGGAGAAACAGCCACAGCCTCTTTCCAGATATGGAACATGAGTAATGAATATCGTTCACTACGGAACATATGGTATAGCCAGAAATATGCTGCTGTTTATGCAGCCGATGATGGGAATCAGATTTATTGGACATGTGTTTAAAGGCGAAATCCCAAGAAGTAAACACACCCGCCATCGAGCACAAAGGGTTTTTAGGCAGAGAATGGCTCCCCAATTCATAACGGAGACGGGTAAATGGAGGGGAGACTCTCTGTGTTTGGGCGTGTATCCGCACTGTGTCAGGGCTGAGAGATCCCTGCTGGTCAAGCAGCATGATGGACGACCCCAGTGACTGCGACCTGTCCTTCGAGGGCCAGGTGGTGGAGGTCGGTGAGCGTTGATGATGTCACATCATCCCCTGCCCCCCACCCCCCCCCTCGGAGTGTCCCATCAGATCCCAAGATCCACGTGTCTCAGTCACCTTCCCTGTCACACACTTGTCCTTTGCCACGCCAGGTAATCCCGGCTTCATTTGTCCTGTGCTGGACGGGGTCTGCCAGAGAGAGAGGCTTCAAACGGGACATGAAGAACAATGGAGGTACAAGGGCTTTTCCATTATGGGAATTAATCTAATCGCGCCAGCGAGTGGGTTACGTTAATGGTGCTTGTACAGTCAATTATCTAAATTGCTCCATTTGCAGAACCTGACAAGGATTCGGGTGCAGCGAGTGCAACTTGAGAGATGAGCTCAATCAATCCCCATAATTATAATTGTTAATATAGTTGCAAATGAGGAGTGGGGAGGCTGGGGGGTCCAGAGGAGCAATCATGGGTAATCTGTAGAGATGAGGTGAGGATCTGAGAGAGAGAGACGGCGAGAGATGGCTGGGTGATTTGTGACAGGATGCGGTGGCGTGAAAAATGCGACGCTGATTGCAGGTCCGCACCCGAGCCATGCTGTGAGCTTCTCGCGCGCACGGCCTTGCATCTTTGCCGCCGGTCTCCCGCGCGCCGTGTGCAACCTCTGAGCTTCCGTAACCTAGCGACCCCCCCCACTCAAGGAGGATCAAGCGGGTAAGTGTGGTGGAGTGGACCTGGCGCTTAATGTGTTTGTCTGCACCCCTGATGAGAAAGGATTGTATCATGCCCATTACTGTCAAATCGGAGGAATACTGAGCAATGCCTTTGATGGCAGTGATTAATTATTATCTCCCCCCCCCTGGCACACCGATCGCGGTTCAGCGGGCTGTCTCCACGCCGTCATCAGAGCAGCACCTTTCATGCCGGTGGGTGGGGGGGGACGTGCGCGAGGTCCACTCAGGTCACCTCACAGTGGGAAGGTCACGTCTCTGCTCAATCGCCTTGTGTGCGGCGGCCGTGAACGAAATTTAAAAAAAAAAAATGCATTCGCTCGTTGTTCCCGCTGCTGCACGGCCTGTGTCCAGCGCCCAGGATAGAGCAGACAGGCGAAAAAAAAAAAAAACCCTCATTTCTGTGATTCTGTTTCAGTTTGAATTTGCTGGAGAGTGACTAACATCGAGCCCCTCGGAGAAGGTCAAGGACTCGGTGCTGTGAGCAGCCATTAAAGGCACTTGTGTGAGATATGGAGCACTCTGCTTTTTGACCACGTACTGTTTGAGGAGCCACATTACAATATAATCACTTGCTCTTGGTGGCTGGGGTGCTCCACAAGGGTGTGAGAACATTACGGGTGTTGTAAAACTGCTGATTTAAAAACTGCCTGGTGTGGAGGAGGCAGTCTGAACCCCGTTTGGGGGAGGGGGATGGATGCAGACAGGGAGAGACTGATGAGAAGGGAAAACGGAGACAAATGGATCTCAGCTGAAGCTGCAGCAGCCTGTCTGATGTCAGCATTCTCTACATTAAGACATCCTGTTGGACAGAGGTATCGGCTTTATAATGGGGTCAGCTTGAGATCCTCTTGTATTGTGTAAAAAAACTGTCTCCGCAGACTGCTGACGTGAGTTTAACATCTGTTCCTCTGTGTGATTTTTAGTATAGTGCTGGGCAGAGTTAGCACTCAGCACATTCCTAGTGTGATTTTTGATACAGTAGCCTCTGCCCATTGTCAGAGTTGTACTCGATACACTGCTAGTGTGATTTTTGATACAGTAACCTGTGGCCATTGGCAAAGTTGCACTTGATACACTTGTAGTGTGACTTTTGATACAGTACCCTGTGCCCATTGGCAAAGTTGCACTTGATGCACTGCTAGTGTGATTTTTGATACAGCGCTCTGTGGTCATTGGCAGAGCTGCACTTGATATACTCCCGGTGTGATTTTTGATACAGCACTCTGTGCTCATAGACAGAGTTACACTCGATACACTGTCTTCGTGTTATTTTCAATACAGCACCCTGTGCCCCTGCAGCATGGCCCTCACCCACAGCATTGGGTTACATGTCTTAACTGGTACCTGATGCAGCACAGAGCTTGCCGTGTTTGACAGTGCAAATACTGTGTAAGTGTGTCTCAGTGGAGCGTATGTGTTTGTGAATGTCATTGCTTCTGAAAGAGAGTCCAGATGTTTGCGTGCATTTTGTCTGTTTAAAAAAAAAAAAGTCCGACTATAACCTGTGAGAATGAGCCGGGAGAGTGTGTTTTGATGCGAGTCCAAAGAAGAGAATGTGCTTTGATGCAAGTTCTGATAACACAGACAGCAGCAAGTAGCAGAGATGGTGTAGTCCATCTCTCTCTTCCTTTCTCATCTGCTCCCTATATCTCCCTCTATCCACTCACTCAGGTATTCTGACAACATACTTAAGAAACATCACACGAGGACACTATCAGGAGAAATGTGGGGCTGATGGTTCTTTTCGTCTGGGCTGCCCTTTTTCAGAGACAGTGTCCTGACTAAGACACCCTGTTACGTAGATCCTCAGCAGTCTTGCTGCTACATCTGTGGCTGATATCTTTGGAAAATCTAACAGCCATTTTCACCACTACAGGCAGATGGCAAGATCAGAAGTACCTGTTTTGTTGGTCTTTGCTTTAATCTTGTACTTCCGATAGAATATGTTTTTATAGCTGGTCCGAGATCCATTGAAAGTCAAATTCAGTCTGGACCACTTCTGGTTGATGCATCTTTTGACTGAACCTGGGACAAAAAAGAGTATTTTGTTCCAGACAGCAATGACAGCATTTTTTCCAGAGAGTAACGCTACCATTATTCCAGTGTGCAAGGATAAAGGTATTTAAGAACTGCAGCCTGCATTCAGAGTGTTTGAGTGTTGCCTCTAGCTCAGGTAGTTCAGCAGAAACTACTAAATCTTGTGTATAGTGCTCCACTTGCGATTATCTTGTGTGATAAGTCATAAATTGACTGAAATTTTGTATTATGAAAGTGTAATAGAGTTAATTACAGGAAAAAAAACCGTCTTTTCTATGTAGCTAGAATTACATGAATCCACAACTGTGTTCCTGGTTGTTTATAATAGGATTCTACAGTGATTAAAATAATCCCAGATAAATGAATTTTAGAGAAATGGAAAATATGAAAATTAAAGCCCCACTGATGCAGTTGGTCCATAATGGTATTTGAAATGAGTCTTTTCTAGTGCAGGAATGCTGGAAAGGGTTTAGGTTTTTGGCCTAATCTATTTGTTTACTTTAAGTCTGGAAAATAATAATATAATTTGTCATAAGAAGTAGGTGTCATAAGGCAGAAAAGAAATCACACTTTTTCAGTAAATAAGTGATTAAGGCATTAGTAAATTTAATTCTGCTCATATAATCGACTTAATACAAGGCTATTTAATTATTAAATATTCAAATGAACTCAGATAAAGCTAAATTAGATTGTGTATAAAAAAGCAGTGCAGCTGAATCTAGGGGAGGAAGATTTTTATTGGAGCAAAAGTAATACTCTATATAAGGAGTAATTCACAATTTGAGCTATTAACCTGCAGAGCGCACATCAATGCAATTAAAACTTGTTGGAGGAATACTGGCTTTCTGCTTGAATTCACAATGTTAATTAGTCAGTCTGGATTTTTTTTTTAAATAAATGATTGCTTTGCTTTATCTGCTGTTTGGGTGAGCGAGTCTTATAAAGACTGAAGCTTTTCTGTGCCTTCTATCTCCTGGTATGGGACGGTGCGGACTCACAAAATAATTCCAAGTAAGTGCTCCGCTAATGAGCTCCACAGAGCAACAGCACATAATATCTAGCCATTTAAAATGCAAATTCCTGCATGTTCACATTGGCCATATTAAACTCGAAGCACAGAGCCTCATGTCTTCTCCAATCATTGTTTTTTTTTTTTTTTACATTTTCAATTACCTCTAATCATCTCACCCTCTCCTGTTCCCGCTGCCAACACATGAGAAATGAAGGCTCTCATTCTATTCAATGGCCTGTTGATATTTGCTCCATATTTTACCTGATTTGCAAGGCACAACGGTAGCCTCAAGATTTACAACCTCTTGGCAGCTCACCTTGTAAGTGTTAGGTAAACTTCTGTTAAAGGAGATGACAGGGGTGGTTTTGATTGGAGGATGTGTACATAGATGCTAAAGGGGATGTGTGAGTTTATGTTCAGAACATTTACATACGTGCCACCATTAACTGCTTTAGAACAAAAAAAAAATCTGGATCTGCAATGAGACAGACTGGAAAGTGAGAAGAAGCACATGAACTGTCATTGTGAAGCAAAAAAAAAAAAAAAAAGTCTGCTTTTTTACTTTTTTTTTTTTCCCCTGGAAAGATGTTTTTTCCCATATCGGTGGTCTTTGTTTTCAGTTTGGTGTGTTGTCTTTCCAATTTTAGTTTGTTGTCTCCATTCAGTGAACTCATGAGGGGGAGCTGAAGATTTATTTTATCCTTTGAGTGTGTGCGCCGTTTCCCTCCCCATGCAAACTAAATAAACATGAGGTCTGTGATTTACATCCAGCAGTTCTCCATGTCCTGTTATTCCCAGATCATCACGCTGTCTGTCACAGCGCTGAATATTTACACTGCACTTCATCTGTAAGTATATTTCAGTCTACAGATATTTCTGCGGTTTAATATATTTAAAGTATTTGACTTAATTTGCATGTTTATCTTGACATTTCTTGTAAAAAAAAAAATAAAATAAATAAAAACATTGATTTCTTGTCTGGGTTCAGGAACATATCTCCTGCTTATAATGATTTGATTTCCAGTTTACGATGGGGTTTCCAGAGATGCATTGTGTCGTAAAAGAGACAGGCTGTATTTTGATGGTGGTTGAGCATCATTATGTTTCCACTGATGGAAGGCAGTGATTTATGTGCGTATTGGGAAATGGTTTGTGACCCAGTCTGTGCTTTACTGAGGATCACATTATGAACTGCCTCAGTGGAAAGTTCTCTGGGGCTTTTGAGACAGGACATCGCGGGTTTCTGTCTCATGACTGCCAGCGTGTCAGCAGCTCAGTTGGATGTGATTGGTCAGAAGGTAAGAGAACGCTCATGTAGATGGGCAAGAAGGAAAACAACACAGAACTGCGAAGACTATTACAAATTTATTGCTTCTGATTGCCTCACTGATGCTGCCAATCATAACCTACTGTAACAGTATGTTTAGACCAGTTTCTGTCCAGCAGATGACGCTCTGTTGACCAGTTAGTACAAGCAGGTACAGCTGCTGCACAGAGACAAAAGGAAGAAGGGCATGAGAGAGTCCATTTTCCGGCTCCAAGGGGGCATTATAATGAGAAGCTGTGGGAATACCGTGGCACGGAGGTGTAGTCACGTCTCCTTTAAGAGCGCAGCGGTTCACGTTGGTTCACCCACGGTCGGGCGTTGACCTTCCAAAGAGCCCTGCGAGCTGTAAGCTATCATGTATCAGGGTCTAAACTTTCACTGCTCTGTCAAACGTGCGCTCACATACATACATACACACACACACACACACACACAAGAGCAGTCACTGACATTAAAACTCAATTAGTGGGGAGACTTTTTAAATAATGCATGAGCAAAGTGCATTACTGACAAGAGAAAGCTCAGAGCGCGGCTCTCGCAGTACGTCTCAATATGTCAGGGCGACGGCCTGCCCGCGAGTTAATGTGTCGGCCTGGAGAGGCATTGAAATGCTGATGAGCGTTTTGCAATTGGCCGATTGTCATTCAGCGGGGAGAGAGGCGTCCCCCCCTCGTCTCCGCAAACCTCGCCCCGCTCATTGTACGGCGGACACTTCCCCGGTACTTGCACTGCTCGTCCATGCATATCAGCATGAAGTGGGGGGGGGGGGGGGTGTTACAAACAGAGTGAACAATTCAGGGCCAGGCCTGGGTTTCTGCTATTTCCACCTGTGAAAGGCTTTGCATTTTAAATATGTCGTACTTTCGACCATGTGACCACATGCTGTTAGCCGCCTGGTGGGGATGCATTTCTCCTCTTCCTCCAGCTCTTCCCCTCTTCCCTCTGCTCTGTCTCTCCTTCTGCTGAGGACAACAGTCCCTTCAGCTGGCTCCCCATTGCCAAAAAGACCCCTCTGTCTACAAACTCCCTCGACCGCCCCATTGCCCTGAATGACACGTCTCTTGTGTTTGCGCAGAGCCAGCGAATAATGGGCTTGTTTGTTTGGGCTAATTCTGCACGGATGCACCGATCTTTATAGCGCGCGGATGGGCTGATTAAGAGGGCGAGTGAAAAATAAGCCGTCCTGACAATTTAAAGTTGGGTGGATCTGCGCAGAAGCATGCGCGCCATTGATCTGAAACACAAGCTCGTTTTCTGGGCCCTTGCGACCGTTTGCAAGACCAAAATGCAGCACATGTACAGAGTGCCAGCCTGGCAGTGATGATAAATGGAGATGGCTCTGGAATGTATTGCACTAATGAGGTAGACATCCTTGGTATAACCCCCTCTGCCCACCCCCACCCCCCCCCCCCCCTAAATAAATGCTTTGGGGCACAATCAGAAATGAATGTCACAGGAGAGTTTAGATACATTTCATCACAAACAAATAAATAGATTATGGAGCAGATCCCTGTTTTTTTTTTCCCCATTCACAAAGAGGTTCCTGTAGTGTACAACCAGAAAATGTGTTAATCTGCCCTCAGTGCTCAAGCTGACCGAGTTCTGTGCTGCGGCGCTCTCAGGAATGTTCGGCTAGCTTTGAAGTGCACGGGGCCGTGAAATAAACTATTGTAACATGCGGGGGCCGGCTGGCACGACACCCCCCTCCGATATTAAACAGTAAACAGCGCTGCCGGCTGGTCCAGAGCCTGTGGCCTTCTAGGGCAGTCTTCCCTGCGAAGGTTCACCATCTCTGAGCCCTGGGACAAGGCTGCGTGTTTAGTGCCGTGATCGCCAGCCATAAAGATAAGTGTATTGTTCGCGGTGTTTGTCGTTAAGCTGGTTGCTCGTTAACATCGCAGCGGCTTTATTGCCGGATGAAAATGAACGATGAAAGCCTCAGGCCGTCTTCTCAGAAAGCGCTGGAATTTGCCTGTCGCTCTGCAGTCATTAACAGGCTGAGCGAACTGGAGCATTTTCTCTGTCCCTTGTTTTTTGGCAGAGGCCCTGACTTTTCCGCAGCTGCGCGGGTTTTTTTTTTTTCCACGAGGGCCCAGCGTGCGTGTATCCCGGGCCCTTCCTGTTGCCGGTGGCGGTGGCGGCACGACCATCCTCGCGGTGATGACAGCACACTCATAACGATTTCCTTCCACTGTTTTCCAGCATGGGTGCAGCCTGTCCCTCTCAGAACACGGCGACACAGTGACGGTCCCACCGTGTCACAAGCGCTGCCTTCAGCGTCGCTTTCGCCCAGGCTGTGACACGTGAACCTTCACGGAAAAAAAAAGAAAAAAAAAATGATCAAGAATATAGTAGATGAACTCCCAATTCCAATTAACAGCAACACCAATAACCTATCACTCAAGTACAAACAGGCAATATTTCCAGTGTTACGAAATGCCATGGCAGTTTCTCACAGCCCGTGACATTTTGTTTTCGTTCGACATGAAACTAAAGGGCTCCTCCAGCTTTTTTTTTTCTTTTTTTTTCAGAGATCTTCAGCCTCTAAAGTAATGTTGTGAAAGGAGCTTACGGCACCTCGCCTGCTCCCTCTCTGCTTGTAATTAGATTTAAAAGCGTGGCGCTTTGAAGCTCCTCCAGCTGCCTACATGCTAATTGTCCAGGAGAGAGAAGATTCTTTCAGACAGACCTGGCCACTGACAGCATCCACCCCCTGACCCTCTGGGGGGTGGCATTTAGAGGGAGTCCGAGGAGAAGGAGGTCTGTATGCTCTCTTCCAGTTTCCTTTTACACACACACACACACACACACATATCCACACGCACACTTACACACACATACACACACACACACACACACACACACACACACACATCTCCACACATGCACCCATGCACACACTCATACACACACACTCTCACTCACTCACTCACTCACTCACAGACACACACATATCCACATCTGCATCCTCACACTCACACGCTCACACACACCTACTCTTTATTAGGTAGTAAAAGCCTCGGTAGATTGTAGTTTGCACAAGTGGTTGACACAACATTCTGTTGATTTTGCTTGCTGACGTTTTGATTTGAGCAACTGGCCCAAGCACCTACCCCAGCCTACACATTTTGATAGTCGTATTGGTAACTTATTTATCTTGTTAAAATGAGCAATCATCATTTTCCACTCTAGTAAGTGTTTCATTGCAGATTATTGACCACTCAAGAGAAAAAAAAAACTTCTCAGACACAGCTATATAAGGAGAACAGTAAGGGGGCTGCTGTAAGCCTGGTTTATTGTTTGATTGTGCTTGACAAGGACAGTTGGGTAATTTCTTTTAAGAGCAGCTCATAGTTTACTTAAGCAAGCTTTGGCACCTGACAATCTCCACGGCAGGGATGGAAAAAAATTGACAGCCATGTGATAACACGGTTTTACTACTTATTTCCAAGGTTTGAAACCGTTCCGTCAAGTGAGTCTCAAGTGTTAGAAATTGTTTGGCGCAAAGCCCCAAAGCGGTGGCCTGCACAATTCTTGAGTAAAAGATTGAATGAAAGTGAGCTTTTGGAACAACAATAACCCTGATTTGTCTTATGCTAACAAACATAGCAGAATTATTGTTGATGAAATTACCCCAGCCCTGTAGAGTTCAAAACTAGCTGAGTAAAGCCACAGTGGTAACTGTGTATATTAAGCAATTAAAAAAAAATCACATTTCATTATTTCTTAATAAAAATATGTACATTCATGCTTAAAAGCCACTCTGTCTGAATTCCACAAGCACTTATTAATGTTGTTACTACTTGAGTAATAACTTTATCCGTGTGAACCATCTGAGACCTCGAATAAGCTGAGATGTCATGTAGTTATTAAAACCTCTTGCTTTTGCCTGAACATAACATGACGTCTGTATTAAATTCCTATGTCTTTTTTTTTTTGGATTCGGCTCTTAAAAGCCGAAGTGCAGCGTCTTGGCTTGTTGTCTGTTTTTTCTTCCCAAACTTGTAGCAGTCTCTAAGAGCTTTGGCCTGGAACTTCAGAGCCAGAGACGGCCAGCTTTTTTTATGGCTGAGACTAATCTTTAACCAACCTTGCACACACTGGGAAAAACTGCTACAGGAACACCCTCCTCCCTTTCTGCTTTTTAATAGCTGTCATTAACATTGACTGAAGGCGAGGGGGAGGTGTGTGTGTGTGTGTGTGTGAATGCGTGCGTGTGTGCACGTGTATGTGCATGAGCATGTGTATGCATTTACGTGCACGTGCATGTGTGTGACTGTGTTTGTGTATGTGTGTACTGTACGTGCATGGGTATTTGTGTGTGCTACTACCTTGCTTATTGTATGCTGCAGTAATATGTTAGCCTGGTTGCTGTAATATAGTCACCCAGCTAAACTACTGAGTAGCACACGGGACACCTAAGTTAAGTCATCTTCCCCAGGCTGTTCTCTTCAGGTTAGAATGCGGATGTCCTAAACGCCGTTGTGCTCTAAGACGACGTTCCTGGCGCGGTGTAGGCCTACGTTACACTGACGCCTGCATCCGTATTACTCGAGCGGCAATGACCCGCTGCAGGTCTGCTCCTGTCTGCTCTGATAAACTGAGGAGAGAATACACATTAAGAGCAGTGCGCCTCGGAGACCGCGGCTTCGGCAAACAAAATGACCGCCTGCTGAGAAATCGTCGTGACTAATGACTTTTGCGAGACAGGGGCCTGTGGGAGATTGTCTCGACTCTGCATATTTACCTGAAGATGAAAAAAAAAACAACCCAGTTCGTCTTGCTTTTTTTCTTTTTTTGCGTAATAAAGAATGACAGCGAGTTGTCAGCGGTTACTTTTGTCGACCGTACTGCAGTTATCGTCCCTACCCCCCCCCATTCCAACCCCCCACCCCCCTAACTCCCTGGCCCCCAGCCATAATCTGTTTACAGTGTAGGGCTTAATTTAATCATTATGTTTTCCTACTGCCGCGCTGTAAGGTCAGACCTCTCGTTGAGAGGAGTTTAAAGTAAATCAGTGGGTAAGGGACAGCTCTTTAACCCCCTTTTGGCAATGTGGTCGGGAGCCCCGGCAGCACGGTTTTGGAGAGCACCCGAGCGCCTCAGGGGTCACGCGGGGCTGAAAAACGCTGCTTCCCAGACAGGCCTCCTGCCTGCCCACCCCCCCCCGCAGTCAGCTTTTGCGCGCACGTTAGCCCCCAGTCGAAAAAAAAAAAAAAACCACCCTGTCATTTCAAAATGTAATGGGCAATCTGGAATCTCCAGCCGTGAACTCATGAGGCTGTTAAGGTCTTGGCCAGAGTGAAAGCTGAGAGACACGGGTGACCCGCTGTGTGGGCTGGACTGGACACAGCCAGGCCCTGAGCAAGGTGGCTGCCAACTCTCCCGGTTTAGCCTGGAAGTCTCCCGGCATGAGCACGAATCTTACTGTTGGGGAGCGCAGAAAAGCAATCCGGGAGATCAACAAAATAAATTACGTAACGGAATGTCGTAATTCACGCATATGTGAACTCATTGTCGAAACACTGCGTTTCACCATTGCACTGTTTTTTTTTGTTTTTTTTTCCTGATTGAGTTTCTTTTTTTCCCCTTTTCCCTGGGCTCTGTAATGACAGAGTAAGTGTCTTTAACTGCAAGCCCTAGCATAACTGAAGCGTGCACAGCTACACACTAGAATTTTATTCTTTTCATAGAATTCCTTTGCCGAGCACCCGACAAATTACACGGTCTATTTATCTAGTTAGTTTTCAAACAGCCAGAATGTGAGTGTCAGAGTTGAGGGGATTACAAACTGTGGCAACACGTAAATATTTTTGTTGATTTAACAATAATTGGTGTAACAAAAAAAATGCTTTGAAAAATTGACATCATAAACCATTTGGGTAGAATTTATTTTACTGAACAAAGTCCAGGGTTTTTTTTTTTTTTTTTTGGAGAAATACAAGGGAAGAGGAGCACCGACCAAGCTACAGAGAGCACGCGGCACAAAGCGTCCAGGAGACAACAGAAATGAATGCCTCACAAATTGCTTCGTCTCGACCAAAAGAGACCAAAACGAGATAAAAAAAAACACACACACACACACACACACACACATCGGAGATGGTCGCAGCTTTTAAGACCGATGCCAGAGAGAGAGCGAGGGCAGCCAAATCGCTAAATTGGTATCCCGCACACTTTATGTCTGTGTACAGTGCCCGCTGTGAGAAAGTTTTCGATTTAGTGTTGGCTGGTGCAGGAACGACAGAGACACAGTGAAGGCAGGTGCAGCCGACCTTCTCTACACCCGGCTCCGACTTCCAAGGCTTTCCAGCGTGATTGCTGCAGCACGAGGCCGTCCCGAGCGCAGATTTCGAAGGAAAAAAAAACGCCAGAGGCAATGACTTTAACATGAGGAGACCACCTAGATGGAAAAGCTTTCAGTGTTTAATGATAATTTATTATCCCGCCTGCGTGTTTAAATCTGGAGATTTTAAGTTTCAGGACAGAAACTCTTGTGCCACTGTCACTAAAATGATACTTAAAAAGTTGGACTCGCATGTAATAATCTGAAGCTAAATTTTGAATTGATTGTTAAAACACGCTTTCTTAGGGAACACATGTATTGAGTTTGCTTTGCATTTTTTTCCGGTGTTTCTCTCGCATTTATGCGCATACAGATGACATAACGTCAGATCATGTTATGCACAAAGGCACCTGCAGCTTCAATTTAACAACCTCAGCTGAGAGAAAGCAGAGATAGAACAGCTTAATTTGGGACTAGGGACGTTATAGTGGGAGGGTTTGTGTGGGTCCAGCAAGGTTCTGGCTCAAGGTCTGATGCAAGTCCAGGTTTTGCCCCAGGGTTTTGTATGGGTCCGGTGAGGTTCTTGCCCCAGGGTTTTGTATGGGTCCGGTGAGGTTCTTGCCCCAGGGTTTGTATGGGTCCGATGACGTTCTTGCCCCAGGGTTTTGTATGGGTCCGATGACGTTCTTGCCCCAGGGTTTTGTATGGGTCCGGTGAGGTTCTTGCCCCATGGTTTTCTATGGGTCCGGTGAGGTTCTTGCCCCAGGGTTTTGTATGGGTCAGGTGAGGTTCTTGCCCCAGGGTTTTGTATGGGTCAGGTGAGGTTCTTGCCCCAGGGTTTTGTATGGGTCCAGTGAGGTTCTTGCCCCAGGGTTTTGTATGGGTCCGGTTAGGTTCTTGCCCCAGGGTTTTGTATGGGTCAGGTGAGGTTCTTGCCCCAGGGTTTTGTATGGGTCAGGTGAGGTTCTTGCCCCAGGGTTTTGTATGGGTCAGGTGAGGTTCTTGCCCCAGGGTTTTATATGGGTCCGATGACGTTCTTGCCCCAGGGTTTTGTATGGGTCCGGTGAGGTTCTTGCCCCAGGGTTTTGTATGGGTCAGGTGAGGTTCTTGCCCCAGGGTTTTGTATGGGTCAGGTGAGGTTCTTGCCCCAGGGTTTTGTATGGGTCAGGTGAGGTTCTTGCCCCAGGGTTTTCTATGGGTGCGGTGAGGTTCTTGCAGGAGGCTCGGTATGGGCTCGTCTGCATGGGGGCAAGAAACAGAGGAGCTCAGGTGAATGTGTTTTAGAGTGATACTCATGCTGAGTGCCAGAGCATTAATGCACACATATCACCAAGCTCCAAGATAATGCACTAATGCTATTTACCAGGCAAGGGCTTTCTCCGCTGCCAGACAGCTTCAAGAGCTCTCTGCAAAGGGAGGTGCTGTGATTGTCCTGAGCGTAAAACACTGAGATGGGGCTGGCTTACTGGTCTCGTTCTCTAAATACGTGCTTAAATGAATGCAGTGAAGTGTCTCAGCTGTGTGCCGGCTGCTTTTTTGCTTAGGCGTTCTGGAGCGAGGGAGCAATAAGCTAAATCCCTTCTCGAGTGGACCTGTATTTGTGATGCATGGGCAGATAAAGTACTTCACCCCCTTAAACTTCGCACCTCAGAGAGAGATGGGATGCTCCTTGGATACGACAGTGTAGAATAGAGGTTAAGGAGCAAGAAGACATGTAACCGAATGGTTGCCAGTTCGATTTCCTGCTGGGGCACTGCTGCTGTACCCTTGGGCAAAATACTTAACCCACAATTGCCTCAGTAATTATCCAGCTGTATAAATGGATAACATTATTATTTAAAAATAACTGTAACCGATGTAAGTCACTATATCTAAGAATGCCTGCTAAACGCTAATAATGTAATGTAATGATACAATGATTTTAAAGTAGGACTTTGTAATACACTGGTTTGGCTCAAGTCTTCATTGGATCTTTTAGTAGTTGCTAGAGATATTCTATCGGTATCATTTTATAGTTTTTCTGTTAGGGTTTTTAACCCTAACCAAAACCCCAAACCTGGAGGACCAGTTGCTGCGCATGTATTTTGCGGGGACACAAAACTCCCTCGACCCACTTACCCCAAACATGAATCTGTTTTGGGGAGGGGCACAAAGAGCTGCAAAAAACAATCAGAGTTGGAAGAGACTTCTGGAGGCCTTATCCTCCTCAAGGAGCAAAGAATGAATGAATGAATGAATGAATGAATTTGTAAAACATGGCGTGGATATGCAACAGTTTAAGGTGCGAGCAAGTCCAAGCAATTAAATAAGTCGCAAGGCTGTTAAATCAACGTCAGCGATGAAGTAATTTTACCTCTGTGAATCATCCTACCTGCACACCTCTGAATGTACAGGAGCTTAAGAAATATGCTTGGCCATTGATCACTTTTCCCTTGGCTCCCTCAGACCTACACTATGTTTGCATAGTCTGCACCGATTGGCCGAGGGCCATGCTATCTATTGTGAGAATTGCACACTAAATTCTTATCTTTTCTAAATAAACTTTTATATCAATACGCAATAGCATAAACATCAGCCAGAAAACACACAGATCAATGTTTCTTGCTCTCTGATATAACAAACAAGATTCTAAATTACATTATGGGCCTTTTATCAGAGCCCTTAGGTAGCTGCCTACAATATATCAAAATTATACATACATACCTACATACATATATTCAAACATACATACACTTTATCACTTCCTTTAGTTATCCAGGGTAGCTACTGTATATTTAAGTTTATCCATGTTATTGCCACCTTTAGCTACCCAGCTACAGTATGACAAAATATATATATGTGCATACAATTGCTGGTCTAGCCGGTTGGTTTGTGTTGTTTAACTGTCTGCTTCACAGTATCTTTAGCTCAGTAGCCTTAGCCTCCATGCTCCTCTCTTGTACCTTTGTAACACAGTGCCACTGTGGTAAACATCATCAGGGCTCGCCCGTTGCTGTGGGAACGGAGGTCGTGTTTTCCTGGCCTCTCTGTCAGGCCCCGGGGTGAGGGGGGTGGGGTGGGGGGGGGGGGGGAGGGGGGGCAGTTGATTCGGTCCCCGTCAGGACAGCGCCAGTTCACGGGGCTGCATTTGCATTTCGTCCCCCGGCCTGCACCTCCGGTAATCCACCCCACCTCCCCTTCTGGGCTACCGCCGCTCCTCCGTCCCATGGCCCTTGGCGGGATCAATACCCGCATCAAAGGTTATTTGGAGGTGGCCACATTCTTTGAAGCCCTGCGCACGGAAACGAGGTTTGCTGAGCTAACACCGGCCCAGAAACCTCCTCCAGTAACCTTGTTTGCCCAGCATTACCGCTGTTTGCAGAGACACCTAGTAGATTCTAATAGAGAACAGACTTTGGCTCCCCCCACCACCCCCCACCCCCGCCCCCCCCCTTGGTCTTTTCTTTTCCTCCTGCACTGTTGAATGCATAAAGCAATCAATGGTGCCAATGGCTTTACTGATCTGATATGTTCTGCATGTCCTGCCAACTCCAATATTTATCTAACGTTTTATTGGCTGGGGCTCGTTGGAAACAGTAAAAAGCCAGGCAGTTTCTCAATAAGGGACACAATAAAGGTTGTCTGTTACATTGTGCCAAGTGCAAACAGAACGCGGGATAATTACGGCAGGAGATGGAGGGGAGCGATAGCAAACAATGTAATTATTGTTATTGGTTTACTTTTATAACATGTCATTCACACACAGCTCTATCAGGTCCTCTCTGGTTTGTGGAGGGGTTGTTGCCTCCACAAAGCTGGCAGTTCCCAACTTTGCTCCGGATCCCAGTGACGTGGGCCTTCCTGTCTGAACCTTGGTCTGGCGAGGGGAGGGGCTGGATCCAGCGCTGCGGCCTGGCATTCCCCCTGCGACGTGGCACCTGAGCTGTTAGAGGGTGAGTGGGGGGTAAAGCTCTAATGGGCACTGGATGCAGAGGGGCGGGGGGGTGGGGAGATGGGGCGGAGAGTGGTCCAACATCACCACATTGATGGCGCACCTGTCGTGGTAGCACCAGGCCAGGTGACATCATCAGCACCGCCCCTGGCACATAGGGTCATGACCTCCAGCCTCTGTATCCACAGACCCGTCTGTGTGACTCGTGATTGTGTCAGATGTCAGAGGCGACAATGAGAGGAGATTTCGATGAGCAAAAAAAAAAAAAAAAAAGCTGGGGTAAATACGGTGTACAGTGCATGGCAGGATACATCTGGAATGAAGTGATAAAAAAAATGGACTTTGGCAGTCTTCAAGGAATCCAAGAATATTTCCAGAGAATTTTCCAGGAAATAAATAATTGGTAACTAGGAACGTGAAGTATTTTGAAGCTGGTAGCAGAAAGTCCACCCACAGCAAACTCAATCATTTGACCAGTGTTCTGTTGTGTGTAGAAACAGGTGTGCTAGAGATTAGACGAACCCAGCAGTGGTGTCACCAATGCCCTGGCCTAGGTTCAACAGCTAGCACCATACCCCATTACTCACACATGGCTGGCTACATATGAGCTTTGCTGGGGCCCTCATACCTGGGCGAATACACCTGGAGGGTTGTGGTCTTGGCCGGGGCCTGGTTGGTGACCGTGGTAAGTGGAAACAGGCTCTGGGGTCGTCTCCACTGAGGTGTGACTGGACTCAGTCTGTCAGAAAGAGGACTGAAGTCATTACCACCCACAGAGATCTACTTAGGCCCTGCTATATGGGCAGACGCTGGAGCGCTCTCTGATAAGATGCCTATAGAGATGGTGCTGGAGCAGAAGGAGAGTAGATTGGAGAAAGGCAGAGAATTACCCTTCCCAGTGGCCCTCGCTGCAGTGCACAGCTCAGTCAATTACCGCACATGCTCAGTGGATTCCACTTCACTGACACCCCCCCCCCCCAACCCTCCCCAACCCCACACATGAATCACAGGTCATAATGGCGCTGGGAGTGCAGGCAAGTTTACTGCACACTCTCTCATTTACATTGTACATGGCTCATTTAGCTGACACAACAGAGTGAATACATAACCTGGGGCTATTAAAATCCACTACAACCCAAGAGGAAAAAAGGGGACCACGTATGTCCATGAGATGGCAGTACTGCCCACCAGAGAGAGTCAGTTTTTCTCGTTCTCTCCTGCTGTATCCTTTTCTCCTTCCTCCTTTTTGTTCTTTCACTCTGTTTTCATCCTTTCTTCATGGCAAGAGTGTAGTGTTTAAAAGTAGTTATTGATCTGATCGAGCAGAAAGAATTTTCCTTCTCGGTCTACACAAGCCCTGACAAGGAAAATGCAAAAGATTTATGAATTTAGAGAGGCAGGCCAGGGTAGAAATGGTCTATTAACCAATGACCTCTATCTATTATCATATTGATGGATTATAGCTAACGTGACCAAATAAGTGACAATTTTGGAAGCATTAATGACCCCCTTAGAGCACAAAATGCACTGACTATTGCTCTGCAGCAACACAACTCCTTTTAACCTGTGTGTGTGTGTGTGTGTGTGCACGCGGGCGCGAATGTAGTGTAGTTTGAATGGCACCCGGATGGCTCGTTATCACTTCAGTACAAAAAACAAAGCAACAATTTACTTGTGTATTGTGTGTTGTGTACATTATCATGTCTTTTAGTACAATCAGCTCATCACATGAGTAAATGAAACCTGCTCCACTGTACTTGTTGTGTTCCACTTGTTGTGGAGAATGCAAACAGGAGTTACAGGAAGTAAGGCATGTAATTTGTGGTTGTTTTGCTTCTCCCAGATGAGCACTTTCCTTGTTATCCACTAGAGGGCACTTTGAATAGGAACAGATGTCAGACTGTGGTTAGACTTATTTTCCCATAATATTAATGATATCATTATTAGTACTGATTAAATGACTGCATTTAGGCAGTTTAAACAATTTAGGGAGTAATATGTCAGGATAGAGGGTGTTCTCTCTACCTCAGCCCAGAGTTAAAGCATTTTTCAAAGGCAGTGCACTTTAATTATAAAATAGTTTTCATATTTTCCAACTTAAAATCTAATATTTTAAACATTATTTAATCAACATTATGAACATATTTAATATGTATTTTTTCTGTACTGCCCCAGTTACACACAGGCCTCATGAGAGTGTCATTGTGTACCTCCGTTCTGAAAATGAATGTACTTCAACGGCAGGCTGGAATTCGCTCATTCCAACATGTAAACAACAAAAAAGATACCGTTTAAAACCAAAGCTCGTTCTGGGTTCTATCCTTAGCACATAACATTTTCCACTGCAAGCGATCAGTCTTAACGGCCAGGAATTAAAATATATTTGATCGGTTTTGGCAGTTGCAGCTGACAGCTAGGCGTACTACCAGGGAATGCCTGTTTCAGGGGGTTTATATAGAGTCGTGTACACCAAAGGCCGTGAGGTCTGTGCAAACAGGTTTGGAATTTGTTTTGTTCTATTTAGTGGTGGGTTTGCAAAGGTCTAAAGCCAAAGTCAACCCTGATGAAATACGTTATAGCTGAAAGCCACGGTAAGGCAAGTCATTCACCGTGCCCTTCAAGTGATGACATATCTATTAACCTTACACCTGGTATGTGTTGCAGATGATAAGCTCTTATCACTTAAATTAAAATTCAAACTCAGACAAAAAAAAAAAAAATCTGTTGGCACAGGGTCATCCTTCTTTTGCCAAAGTGTTTTACAACAAAAGTCAAGTGCAAAGAGAGCGATGCCAAGGACAAAAGTAACAAAGAAAACTGTCATTTCTGCGAATGTTTATGGCATCATTCAGCCTGTCTGGAGGCCATATAACTAACAGGCACAGATGAACAAACTCACAAACAAACTCTCTGGCATACAGTGCGGGCTAGATTATCATTAACTCATGTTGTCGCTTAATTGGACACCAATGGGCCGTGATATCACGCTGAATGCCTAAAAAAAAAAAAGTTTTGCAATCAGTTTCTGGGTAAAAAAAAACTGCTCTTTTTAAGGACATCCTCGAATATTCCTCGCAAGAGATCAAAAAGGGGCCAGACCCCAGGCTCAGCTGTTATCTCAATGTTGTTCTAATGCTAGTCAAACATTATTGTGTATGGCCAAACTCAATAGTGGCAGTGTAGGCTGGAGAGTCAATATTAGCAGAGCACACAGAACAGGAGAGGTTGCTATGTGTGTAACCATGCGCTGAGTGTGCTCTCTCTGTGAACTCCACGGCCCACGGAGCAGCAACAACAATAAACCTAGCAAAAAAAAAAAAAGACATAAGAATCCTGCTTACTTTTGCCACAGGCGCTTCCTTGTTTGACAAAGAAAGACATTCCTCCTTTTTTTTTTATCTCTCCTGTTTTTTTTTTTTTCCTCGCATGGTGGACACTGTAAGCTTCAAATTCCTTCCATTATTTCTCCTGTCTCACGTCGCCTGAGCTCTCTCCAGGTTATCCACAGCAACCGTCCAGGCCTGCTCTTTATTTTTTTTTTTTTGTCCACCTCGTTGGTTGGCACGCCCATTTGTTAACAACATTTTTTTTTTTTTTTTTGGCCTTGCGGTGCTCCTTGCGGGGTATTCGTTTAGTGTCAAAGGCAGTGGCTAACGAACAGGACCGTCGCTCAGACAAGAAACGAAAACGTCAATAGCGGCATGGGTGACCTTGTTCGGGTCACACCAGGAGGAGAAAAACAACCACGGCGACCCCTGTAGCGCACACCAATCAGAAACCCCCGTCTGCCGGCAGCCTCCCATCGGGATTCCCTGTATTGTATCGGGCCCCAGCTTTCAGGAAGGGTTCACTTTCCATTAGGGTCAACAGCCAACTCAAGGCCACTCTGCGCACGGTCACAGACAGCGAGGGATCGATACCTGCTGGCTATCTATTACACGGTGATTACTGATACGCCGTCAGGTGAGGCCGGAGCATGGCGGTCGTCTCTGTGTTTACCCCCGTGTCTGTGCCGAGAGGTTAGCGGGAGGGTCCGGGACAGGGGAAAACACCAGCGAGCACGACCGGGGGGGGGGGGCGGCGCTTCACCCCATCGGGCGGCGCTTCACCCCATCGATCACGACACACGCGTGGTATGGCTGTGGGCGAAAGGGCTTCCCAACACGTAAGCGGCAGAGTTTTAACTCGCATGTTAAGCGTAAAGCAAACAAACAAGCAAACAAATGGGGGGGGGGGGGGGGGGGGGGGGGGGGGGAGAAAAAAAAAACAAAGCATGCAAATGTTTTTTTTTTTTTTTTTTTTCTTTACTCCATCCGGCGTCACCCCTCTGTTTCCCTGTTTAAAGAAGGCTCACTCTCCGATCCCGTTTAAGCTGTAGCCTGCTCTCGCAAACAGACGCCGTGATGTTGACAGTGTGCGCGTACTCACTCAGCGGCTCACTCCCATCTCAGGGCCCCCCGCGTGCGGCTTCAGGGAGTGATTCTCGGTGGGCGAGAAACGAGGGGTAAAGTCCTGCTCCACTGGCCTGTTACCGATTACTGAGGGGAAATACCATTTAAGAGTCAATGAGCCGATTTTTTTTTTTTTTGCTTTTTCAAACGGGAGTCGAGATTTATTTATTTAAGCAGGGAAAGGAATTTCGGGTTCGGGGCAGGAAGTTGATGCTGATGCGAAATGTGTTTATTGTTCCAGCAACACGTGGTAATTTAAGCTCTATTTATTTCTTATTAGCATTTCAACCGCTACCAGGTTGTCATTAATTATCTTGCGAATTATGTGAAATTGTTCCTGTATTACAATAATAAAAACACAATGTACTGCGGCTCTTGAGAATTGTTTATCCCAGGTTGCAGTGAACAAAGAAACAGATTTATTTCATTTGCAGCAGACCTAATTTGAAGCCATGAACTGAAAAATAAATGATGACTTTATGGCACAGAAAACTGGACTTCCAAGATTCCATGCTCCCAGTTGGTGCATTAGTGTTGTATTTCTGCCCCTGAATATTTAACCCTCTGCTGCTTCAGTAAATGAAGTCCTGTGAAAATTGACAATATAAAATGGGATCTTTGTGTTAAAGGGTGTCTGGAGTGTCCAAGTCCATCTTTGTGTTGAAGGGCGTCTGGAGTGTCCAAGTCTGTTATGATAAACGGTGCCTGGAATGGAAATAAATAACAGAGCAGTGAATTATACGGACCTCTAATACAATTTTAAGTCGTGAGACGGAAAAGCATGATATAAAACTCTCAAGCAACAAGCTAATGACCTCAAAGAAATAAGATGAGTGTCAGAAGCCCCACTTCTCTCAAGTCAGTTCACGCCTTCCCCCTCTACCCCATCCTCTTTCGCAGCTGAAGTAAGCACAGCGCCCTGCCTCCCGTTCAGATCTGCTGACATATTAAAAAAAGAGCGACATTAGCTAATGCAGTGCTGAACGACCATAATCTCTCTTTCCCCTTTTGTTAATGAATGCTAATTAGGAGTCTTGCTTTTCTCTGCATTTGCTGACTGTCTCTCTAATGTGCCATATTGTTTTTCGGCGCTCGCCTCGGCCCGGCACTAATGCCTCTGCCGCCGTCTGTAACAGCCGGTCAATCCCTCCCCGCCGGTGCCAGCTAAAAGCCGCTAATAGCTGAGCCACAAAATTGGGCATTTCCATGTTCATTGTGTTATATCTGCTCTCAGCAGTGAATCTGTAGCCTGCGTGGGGCTGACACTTATTCGGCGTCCCCCCCCGCCCCCCCCCCCCCCGCCCACCAGCTCCTGACTTCCACCCACCCCACCTCTCTCTCTCCCTCTCCTCCTCCTCCTCCCTCCCTCTCTCTCTCCCCTCAGGCCACTGTGTTAACATTGACCTGCTATAGCCGCCCGCCCCGGGGCCCGCTTGTCAAGTCTCGACACAAACCATCTAAAAACAGGCTGAGCTGGGCCGTGCTCTCTCTGGGTTGACCTCCGCCCTGCCCCCACCCCCCAACTTCCCCACCCCTCACCCCAGCCCCCTGTCCTGGCCCTGTGCTGACAGGCTGCTCTCTCCCCTGACTGTGCATCGGTTACATCCGTGTGAAGGGATTACAATATCTTACTGAGCCCCTCCCATCCTCTTTAAAGAATACTGTCAGTCTGTGTATGTTTCTGTGTGTGTGTGTGTGTGCGTGTGAGTGTGGGGGAGGGGGGGGGGGTGTGAGAGAGAATTTAGGTTTCAGAAGGCCTGAGCGCTCCTGGGGGCTAATTCCCCTGCTGTCCAGCCCACGGCACCACAGCGGAGCTGGAAGGTAATTGCAGCTCTGGGTCCGTAATGCCCGTGTAGCAGCTCTTGTCATAAACCGGTGCCAGGACCCAGAATGTCTATCTTTACAGCACAGCTCAGCTAGACTGCTGTAATTTTGTTGTCAGGTGACAGTTGATGAAATACAGTGGACAGCTTTCAAAGTTACGCCTCCTTGTCTGCTCGCACGCACACACACGCGCACACACACACACACACACACACACACACACACACACACACACACACACACACACACAGGCGCCTAATCTCACCTCACGCACCTGCACTGCAGACATTGGACGTGTTCCCCAGAGCCGAGTGGAGCTTCACTGACAAGGTGCAGCTGGGCGTGGGAGGCAGAGAAACCGGGGGGGAGGGTGAAAGGAGGGGGGGGGGGGGGGATCAGAGCTTTCTTACTTCTACAGCTCTGACTCCAAAGCCAAAGTCTATCCTCCCACAGTGTCAGAGCTGCAGGATGCGGTATCAGGGGCTTGTGGGCAGTGAGGAAACACTACCTCAGCCCTCCACACATCACAACAGGAGGGATTAAATGTGTCAAACCATGTGTATTCCAGTTAATCATACACTGCACCCTGGCTTTTTTCGATAATTAGTTAGCCGGGGTGGGGGGGTGGAGGCGAAAGGGAAAAAAAAACAAACACCAAAAGAAAAACAACAAATGATGGATTGCCATTATAACGTCACTCAGGCCAAAGAGGTAAAATCGCATTCTAATGGGATAATCACTGCTGATAAAGCATGTCTTCATCACCCATTAAGAACCTATGAATCACACGGACGAAGCACGGCCCAGGTGCTTAGTCTTGCGGGCACTGATCTGAGATCATTAATTGGTGATATAAAGATCATTACCCCTCAGCCGGAGGACAGCGCTGCATTCCCGGGCCCTGAACCAGTCAATTGCAGGTCGAGGCTGTGCATCGCGTGCAGCAACGCCTTCTCCGGAGTCCGCAGCCCCACTGGGAGAGAAATTTGCACTTAGTAAGCAGGTTGGAGCTTTACAGCCCATCCACGGCTAGTGAGGAGAGAGGACTCCAGTTGTGTTAGTTTGCTTTTTTTTTGTGGTCCCTTTGCTCTCTGTAGCCTCCTGCAGGTTGAATTCCCCTTGCAGGCTGTGGCCGTTGGTTTCCCTGGCTTTTGTGAACCTTTTCTGCAGTGCACTGCTTTTTACCCCTGTGTTCCAGAGGTTTGAGGCTGTGTTTCCCTGGTGGCCTTTGTCTCCTGTTTGCTTGTTCCTTTCCCTGATCGTTTAGTGCGGTTGGTGTTCCTTTGCAGGTTGTGTTTCCCCGGTAGGTGAGTTCCCCTGGTGGTTGTGGTCCCTTTCTCTGCATACTCCCTTGCTGGTTGTGGTCTACTAAAGGCCTGTTGACTTTCTCCTATCTTCCCAATAAAATGCTTGATTCGTCAGACAGCTGCTGCAAGGAACAGGCCCAGGTTTACATTGGCTCTCCTCCATAGCAATTTATTTTAATTGGCTCCTGATTCTGGCTTTTAAAGTTATATGGAGAGAGAGGAATTAAAAAGCGGTTCAAGTACACGCCCAAATTAGCTGCATTAAAAACAATGTGGCGGTATAATTTAGCCTTGTCAATCTTGCAAAGCAAAACAATGAGCCTCCATCGATGCTTCATTTTAGGGCTATGATAATTACCATCAAAGATGCGAGAAAGTGCAACCGGTTAACACTCCCTCTGTGGAAAAGATGAACAAGATGAGCCAGTGTCCGAATCTGTCCTTCCCAAATAGAGCCATTTCAGGGCGGTGCCACCATGAGTGTCAGCATTCTCGTTTTAACCACAATGGAGAAACCACCCCAAATAAGGGAAGCTGGAACGTTAACAATACCACAAGCTGACCTTTCTACTTGACAGAGCACCCCCTGCAGGTGACTCACAGCAGAGACTCCACACCCCACGTTCGCTCTACCAGAAGCACACAACACCCAGTGGCTACAATAACACACACATACATACAGTACACACACACACACACACACACACACACACATACATATCTCTGCTTCTGGTCTCACACTAATCGCAACTCAGACAGCTTGGTTTCATCCATCTCACATAAAGCAGAAATAACCAGGTGAGCGGCTGGTTATAAGAACTACGGGACACATTGGTGGACACTGGAGCACTTGGGCTGGTTGTGGTGGGACATGAGGAGTGACCACCTCCAGTTTGTTCTCTTGCTGTTCTGTGTGGTGGCCAAAGACAGTCTCCAAGCGATGTCTTTCCACCTCCGCCTCCCAACCCAGAGCAACTTTCTCAGTGTTTCTCTGCAGATATGTGTATTCAAAACCCAAGGTTATCTGAGGGTGGTTTCACTTCATTGGCAATGTTTTTGTTCTTGATTTGCAATATAGTTTTCAGTGTCCAAGTCAGTGTTCATTTCCCACAGATAGCCGAGTGGCCTTGCCGTGTTATTTTTATTATTTTTAAAGAATTTTTTGTTTTGGAATACTGTTACACGTACTGATGACAGATATGTTTACTTTTTATTTAAAATGAAAAACAGATACATGTGAGAAGCAGGGTCCAAGCATTCGGAGGGGAAAATTCAGTGTTTTCAGCTGAGCAGCTGTGTACAATCCTCATTGGATTCAAGGTAGTGGGAGGAGTCATTAGCCATGGGAGAAAAACAGGATGAGAGATTGCTTATTGTTTGTGAACCCACATAGAAATAAAGCACCTGACCAATAATAGGTGACATGTGACCAGATGTTCTGTCTGAATGATGTGTGACACCATACCTTATCAGCTAAGTGTTGTGTTGGCTGTTGTGCATAACGTACTGATTTGTTCTCTGGGAAGAGCAGGTGATTTTTTTTATAAGGTTATGGCAACTATGGCACCTGGTTGGGTCTCCTGATTGCTGAGAATTGAGGGTATGACTTGATCTCAGGGTCAAACAATTCCTGGATTTGAGTTTATCAGCCAGAACATTAAAATTATGAAGTAAAATGACCATCCTTATTTTCTTTTATAGTCTTCCCACCATTATGTAGTTAATGTGGAAAAGAGGAAAAAAGAAAAGGATTTTTTTTGGAGGGGGGTGGGGGGGGGCTGCTTTACAGATAGGCTACTCCATGTGTGGAGAGATGACGGGAATCATACATAGAAACGTCTTCACCACTTCATTTAACCCCAGAAGGGGAAAAGGATGATTTCTGCTGGTGCTTTGGACTGGGGGACATGAATGGATACATTGTATGGATCCTGCAGCTGTTGACTGGAGTTAACTCCCCCCCGTCTCCTTCACATAGCCACTACACACTACTGTATGTAGGTGTGGATAAATGAAACATGGACTTCATGAAGCGTTTTCTCAAAATTGATTTATTTCGAAATGGAGCACAGGGGAATAAATCTAATTTAGGGGGGGAAATTGAAGCTCCAGCCATGACATTACCACCCAAATGAATTTTTATTGCTTCTTAATTGATTTCCATCCACGGAAATCTCTGCCAGAACTAACATTTTAATAAATGTTGCTGTGTTCCCATGATTCTACGGTGTCTCTGTCTCTCTCTCTCCCCCTCTGTCTCTCTCACTCTCTCTCTCTTTCTCCCTCTCTCTCTCACTTTCTCTGTCTCTCTGTCTCTCTCTCTCTCTCTCCCTGTCTCTCTCACTTTCTCTGTCTCTCTCTCTGTCTCTCTCTCTCCCCCCCCCCTCTCTTTTCTTTGCAGTAGCCTGGGACGTGGCAGCTTTAAATGAAAGCCCTGGTGCACAGCACACTCTTGATGAGACACTACATAATCCACTTCTCTACAGAGCTCCCAAAACAGTCATCCACTTAACTCCTTTCACACTTTATCGCACATTAAGAACGGTTCACTTCAGCACAGGTAAACATACTTTCTTTGTAGTTATAATTCAGTTTTTTTTTTTTTAAAGTAGTAAAAGTAGTATATTTCCTGCTCCACAGCTCTTCAGTGCTGACTGGTGAAGGTTCAGGGGCTAAGTTGGAATATGGCTGGGCAGACAGGCTCAGCACCTGGAGAAATCACAGAGGGGCGCACTTGCAAACGGGGGGCACAAAACGTCATAAATACTATGTAGATAGCACCCCCATAGTGCCGGGCCTGCGGGCAGAGGGAAATGCTCTCTGGGGCTGCCGTCTGACAGGGGTTTGTAGCCTGTTGGAGAAAACACGCATGTCCACGGCCCTAACCTCCTTGAAACTGTTAGCCTCACGGTGCACTGAGCGTGTCTTAAAAAACAACTGTCAGGGGATGCAGAGGGGGCAGCTGACAACACCGGTTTAACTGACAAAAACTCAAATCAGTTACTGCACTATCAAATGAACAAAACCTAAATCTGATTTCTAACCCTCTTTGTCACATTACAATAATGCGCCTACCATAATGCGTTTACCACCCGGTAGCATTTCTGTGTCTTTTGGTGGTTGGATAACTTTTTACCGCTTGCGATGTCCTAAGCTGACACTTGAGGGGTGCCAGTTCCCTCAAGTGTCACTAATGACGCTAATGAGCAGGCGCC
>NC_050590.1:6896028-6926028 GCF_013368585.1 Megalops cyprinoides
TGTGCCTCTGAAAGGGCTGAGTGCAGACATGCGCTCAGACTAAAACCTAGTACGCATGCACCGTACAGACAAGGAGTAAAACAATATTGCAATGGCCTAGAGTGTACATCAGAGGAGCATATGAAACATCTGTTTTAATAAGAATGCATTGAATTTATTGATTCATTCACAGAATACACCAGTAGTGCATTAAGTGGTGATGTACAGTATATACCTGATGAGTATAGCAAAATGAGTGGGACGTCTAATGAATAGTCTGATGAGTGAGAATGCATACCTGATGGAATACATGAGTAATGTAGGGTGTGTGGATGTGTAAGGCAGTGTTCTGTGACAGGTGCTCTCTCTCCAGAGACAAGGCCTAAGGTGTGCGGGAAGCTGTAACACTCTCAGCTGTGGAGTAAAAATTGGCCGCTACAGGACCTCTCTCAGTCAGAGAGCCTCCCAACGCCAGAGGCAGACTGCTGCGCCCCTCTTTAAAGCAATTATTATTACCTGATTTTTATTGTTCCACCTTGTCTTTCCTCCCAGAGGCTCTGTTCAAACCTGCTTGGTGTGGGTATCTCCAGGTTGTAGCATTTTTTTTTTTGGTCTGAAAAGGAATTGTAATATCCTGGCAGATATCCTGTCCCCCCCCTCCCCCCACCCCACTGACCTCAGAACAGCCCTCCATAGCCGCGGGGCTGTGGTGTGAAAAATCCCCCTCCACGCTCTATATATGGACATGAAGCTTTTTCGCAAACCTGGTGGTTAAATCATAGAGTCGTTAAGAGCCGAAGGCGCAGAGTCAGATGCGGTTGAATACCTGTGGAATTGCTCACACGGTTTATGGCTCCTTGCCTAATCGGTACTCACTGAACAGAGATAGACAGATTTCCAGGCAAAGTCTGTGTGCGCTGCAACAAGAAATAATGCTCAGAAGGGGGGGGGGGGGGGGGGCGTAGAGAGGAGAGGTGAAGAGGAGGGATGAGGGTGTCAGATGTTTTCATGTCAGAGGTGTTCCTCACTTCACAGCAGCTCTGTGTCTCTCTGCATCTGACCAAAATGCCTTTGCAAGGTGTTTAGAAACACATTACAAGTAGTGTTGCAATTGTGGTATTTCCAGTTGTGTGGAACGCAACAACAACAACAAAAAAAAGCGGGTTAACAATAATTCCATTATGGGCTGAATGTTTTCAATAAACATGCACGCACACACATACACACACACACACACACACACACACGCACACACACATACACACACACACATACAGCCACAATGGGAGGTCCAGCACACACACTCCCCCCACCCCACCCCCCCCGGCGCCCCCACCTTGACTCTCCCAGGTGAGGTGTGGTGATCGCTCTCCACCGCTCACTCGGACACAGGTCACCGCCCCTGAAGGGAGTCAGGCTCTGCTTCCACGCCCCGCTTAACTCCAAAAGAACAGAGCGCTGATAACAAACACGACCGCAAGCATGTCGAGACACGCCCTGCTGGTGACAGACGTGGGGGGGGGTGGGGGGGGGCGACTCCTAATAAACCTTTTCGAGCTGCCCGGAGGAGACGGGGGGGGGGGGGGGCACGATCCCCTGTTTACTGTACATACGTGATTATCATCTCATCCCGGTTTGCTCTTCCTTCATCCTTTCTTGCGGTGTATCATTAAAAAAAAAAATTCAGAGTTTGTTTTCTGCTGGCGGGGCGGCTGTTGCCAAAACAGCGACCTGCTATCTGATCTGGGATCAGCGGGCCCTGTTGGGGGTGGTGGTGGTGGGGGGGGGCCTGCATGCTTGCTCTCCCACGAAGAGTGTTAGCGAGGCCCGGGGAGTAGCACAGGTCGCTGTCGCTGACTCCGCATGTCCGCAGGAATCTCCGACCGCTGGGGGTTCGCACCACGCGCACAAAGACATGCTGTCCTCCCACGGGCCGCCGACATGCAAACATTTACTTCCTTGACGTTCTTGTTTGTTTGCCTCGTTCCCCTTTTTTTTCTTCTTTCTTTTTTTTTTTAATCTCACATTGCTGGCGTCCTCAAACCCTGCCAAGGTGTAGCACCAGTATCGGCGCACACACAGATCACGCGCCGATAACGCAGTGGAAGTGGCTTGTCTGCGGTCTCTTTACATAGCGACTTTTAAAAATGGAACCAAGATAAGAAACGCACACCTAGCAGAAAGAGGGGAACGATCTGCTATGATACACAGAAATGCAAACATGCTGTTTTTATCATCGTCGTTCTCCTTTGATATAACAATAACAAAACCTTCTTTTTTCAAATTCCATTTTCAGACGGACATACTAGTCTACATGTTGTGCTGTTTTATTTTTTTTTTTTCCTCCATTAAACCGGAGATTTGCTGTAATTGCGCAGCACTCGGGAACTAAAAGAAGATTGGTGATTGACTGATCACTCTTCAGGAGTGGAAAAATCCTCTTTTCGGCGGTAGGGGAACCGCATCGTGGCCCTCCCCCCCTAAACTGACAGACAGCCGTGGCGCTTTTTCTGAATTCCTGCCGAGTTAAGTTAGAGTATCACTCCAAAGACAATCACTTGTTACGCCTCTTAAGTGGATAATGACTGCCTGTCAGAGGGAGAGGAATGCGAGCTCACTTCTCTCCGACCGCACCGTGGCCCGTGGGCACCGTCCTCGATGGCACCAGCCCTGGGGTGACACTGAGAATAAACGGATTAATGAGCGGGAACAACAAGGGCTAAACACGAATATCTGAAACCTCTCAAGAGCGCGATTTGAAAAGAGGGGGAGAGAAGGGGTGGTGTGTGTGTGTGGGGGGGGGGGGTTGTTGTGGAGACACAAGACCTATGTGCTGTGCTGTGTGTATGGTGGGGGGTGGTGACAAGGGGGGGGCTGTTTCTACAAGCTCACAGTGATTTGTTGATTGGAGGCTGACACGAAACGTCCCCCTGGGTGTCTGTTGTGGGAAGCAGGTGTGAATCCACCCCTACTACCACCCCCCACCCCCACCCCCCCCCCGCAAACTCTGACAGCCCTGCCCTCTCCCTCCAGGCATGGGCTAAGAGGGCGTCATTGTGGACCTGATCGCCCCGCCCCTCCTGACACCCAAAAGGCCAGTGATTTATCAGGCAGCTGTGGCTGCATGTCCCGTTGAAAATACTGCTCCCCCCAACACCACCACCCCCCCACCCCACCCACATATCCAACACCAGACCAACACGTGCCACACAAGCTTTTCCAGTCACAGTAATGCTCACAGTAAGCCCTTCCAGCAGTTATATCTGTTCTCCAACCCCCCCCCCACCCCACCCAATCCCCCTCCGCCCTACAACGTCCTTAATGCTCACTTAGCACTCTTGTTTTATTGGCTTGTTTCATAGAGACGCATGAAGTCCATACATGGCGGAGACTGCGGACGGGACAGCAGCCCGCAAGGAACGCAAGGCTCGCTGACAGCCCCGGAGGCTGCCGAAAAGAGCCATGCAAGGCTCTGTGGGACGGCGAGCGTCGAGGCAAACTACTTTCCTCATTTTTCGCCCCGCAGTCGGATATCTGAGACATCGCCGGCACAAGAAAAGAGAGTGGTCTTATTTTCTGCCGGCTTCCCAATTTGAGCTGGGATTTTGCAAGGCAGTTAGTGACTGTCATTAATAACCAGACAGGCCCAGCTGACAGCTGCTGATTGGAATGAAGAGCCTCACTAAAGCGGACAGCTACAAATTTCCCTGACAGCCCAGCGTCCGTTACAGAGAGTCAGCAGCCAAAACAGCCGTAATCAGAGACGAGCAGAGAGGAGCAAACACACCCTCCCTCTCTTGCATGCACATGCAAACACGCGCACACACACACACGCATACACACACACACACACACACACACGCAAACACGCACGCACGCCTGCATGCATTTGCTCATGCACACACACTCAAACACACACATACATGCAAACACACGCGCACACACGTTCACACATGCATGCGTTTGCTCATGCACACACACACACACACACACACACACACACAGACTTACTCAAACACACGCGCACACACACACACACACACACACACACACACACACTTACTCAAACACACGCGCGCGCGTACACACAAACACACACATACATACACACTTACTCAAACACGCGCGCGCACACACACACACACACGTTCACACATGCATGCGTTTGCTCATGCACACACACACACACACACTTACTCAAACACACACACACGCGCGCGCGCGCACACACACACACACACACAGCTAGGCCAGCGCACACGTCAGCTCCTTGTTTAGCACTGTGTTAAAGATGATTGAGCTCTCAGCGATCACTCAAGCCTGTCGAAATAACATTTAAGATCGCTCTACTGCTCACAGCAGCCCTTGTTTTTTCCACTTGGGAAACATACAGTGAAATTATTCTGTGGCCCCTGTAGCTCGTGATCACTTCACAGACTGAAGTTCCCCTCACTTAGCACTGTGTTCCATTGGATCTCTTAAGAGTCCCTAGTACCTGTGGGATGGAGGATAGTGTTACACACACACACACACACACACACACTCCAGGCGCGGTTGGCAGGAGTCTGCTATTTAGCCTGGATGGGTGTCAGAGAACACAGGGATTACTGCCATTATAAAATCACAACAGCATGCACTGTATTTATCTAATAATTCTGCAAGGGATTCTTGGAGATGAAGTCATGGAAAAACACGGGTTTCGCGCAGCACTGCGGTGTCAGCGCACGGCGGCTGCTCCCTTGATCACGCGGCGAAACGTGCGAACAAGGGCCAGGGCGTGGCGTAAATAATGAATGAGCCCCTTAATTAATGCTCAGAGGTGAACGCTCAGATCAAACAGGTAAGGTTACCCATGCCTAGAGCCTCCTCTCTCTCTCTCTCTCTCTCTCTCTCTCTCTCTCTCTCTCTCTCTCTCTCGTGTGCGGTTTGAACTCTCGTGGCCTCGCCCCCCCCCCTTCCCCCTGCCCCCCCCCCCCCCCCCCGCTACCGCATGGGTGACCTCTTCCGAGTCACTTTATTTTGGCCAAGAGGCCCAAAACTCGGCGAGTCCTAAAAACAGACATGACAGCACATTAAAGTGAAAGATCCCCTTACACAGCCCTTATAAACCCTGTAGTCTGAGGTTTGAGCGCTGGAGGCGGGAAGGGGGGGTCAGGTGTCAGGACCACATAGCTCACATTGCTGCGGGCCCAGAATTACCTCTGATGAGCTTTTCAGTTCGGGGGCATAACCTGAACTCACACTCACACACACACACACACACACACACACACACACACACACACCCTAAGAAAGAGAGGCCTAAGGGCAGTGGGTCCTGCTTTGGTCATGCTGCTTCTACACACACACATACACACACACACACTCACACACACACCCCCGCACACACCTGCATACACACACACACACACACACACACACTCACACACACACACACACACACACACACACACACAAACACACGCACCCGCACACACCTGGATACACACACACACACACACAATCTTCTGTAAAACACAGTCCTGCATAAACACACACAAAAGAAAATGCCAACAAAGGCAGCAGACGACCACAGGGTGACTGCGGGCTCATGATGTCACACTTCACAGTTCAGTGGTCGGCGCCCTAGTACCATGACCAGTTTTAGCCAGATAATAATAAGCCCCAAACTCCAGCCCTGGGAAGATCCAGTCGCAGATAATCCTGCAAAATGACAGGACCCTGCACTGCACCTCACTGCTGGCTCTACTTACCTCAGTTTGCCAGGCATATTATAATGAATACTGGCACATTGGACTGGGCACTAATCAAACAGATATTGTCATTCGGAATATTCCACCAAACCTGCTTCCATTTACATTACCCCATCTCGAAAAAATCGGGTAATGCTGGGAAATTAGCTATTCCTCCTCGATCTAAGAGAGCAAAACTCTCTCATGCGTACGGCTTGACCTTATTACATGGTAATTAAGTAATGGTGAATTAATTTTGTGGCATCTTTAACTTTTGGCATCCCTTTGATGTCTGTAAAAAGCAAACAGTATGCTTACAAGCAACAGAGAATAGCTATAGCATAAACAGCTAAAGCGTGGGGCTTATAAAACATCGCTTAAATGAGAAGCCGACAAGGATAATGTCATCAAAAGGACTGAAATCCCACTACTTTTATGGAGTAAGTATGGTGGATGTCGGCACCATAGACATGTAATGTTTATTATAAACAGCATTAGCCGAGTGTTGGATCAGTCGGGGCTCCTGTGGAATTATCAGGAGATGGAGTTTTGCTTTTACACACAGCACCCATCCACTTTTGGTTGGCTTGTTGATAAACACATCTGTTTTTTTTTTAATAGTACAGAGAGTGGCATGTTACCAACAACTTCCAGCTCCGAAAATCATTAATGGGAAACAGATGATTCATACGCTATCAGTGCAATGGAAAAAAAAGGCATTGTGACAGAAAGAAAGAAAGAGAGCGCGAGAGATAGACAGAAAAAAAAAAAAACATGAGAGAGCAAGAGAAGTCTGGAAGAAACTGCTAAACAGGGCGTTTGAATTTCTGCCACGAGTTTAGGCTTCTGTGACCATTCTTGAAAGCCCTCAGAAAAAGAAAGCAAGTGTTTCCAGCTCTGCACCCCAGACACCTCGGTCCTGTTTGAATTGTAAATTTGCTGGCTCTCTGAATCACGGATGTTCCAAAATTACCTATTCTGTTGGAAGGGCTGCCAGCCTCCTCTGAGGTCCACACGGCACACACTGTCTCCCTCTGTACCAGCAAAGCCAGCCCAGCACGGAGACACACACGCGCGCACACACACACACACACACACACACACACACACACACACACACACACACACACACACACAGATAACTACTGTACTGCTGCTCACAAGGGTAAGTGCTTGTGTGTGTGTGTGCGTGTGTGTGTGTGTTCTCATAAAAGCATGTTAGATGTGAGGAATAATCTCCACTTTATGAAAATTATGGCATCTTGGTGTTAGACAGCATGCACACAAAAACAAACCCACACACATAATCGAAAAAAAACAAAAACATTAACGGACACATACAAACAAACGCACGCACAAGCACTTATGAGCGCACACACACACAAGCAGATTGATAATTAGTATCAATGATTAATTATATTTAGCATTATTCATGTTAAAAAAGGAAACATACAAATACAACAACATCCATAACAACATAATGTGTCTTATCACTTACTGTTCAGGGAGAGATAAGAATGATATTGGGCTAAATTAGGGCCTTGCAAAAAAAAAAAAAAACCTGACTCATACTGAAAACATACTGATAATTCCCTTGTTTAGAGAGAAGTCAAGAATGTGTGTGAGTCTGTTATCTTCCTGTGTACTGAAAATCAACAGCAAAATAGATAAGTAAATAAAAGATGAAAGTCCTATTTATAAAGCGCATATAAAGAACATTGTCTGTGTGATATATGGAAGCAGTCACTTTTCCTTTATAAATCACCCGCTGCAATTTATGGCTCCGGCAGTTAGTCCTGAGTCAAGGTTACCGCGATGTGTTGTAAAAATAGCGACGGGTGGTTTATTGTGTGCGTTGTTCACACGCTATTTATACCACACAGGAAGTTCCATCTGGAAGTCCTTCCCGTCTCTGGACCTCTTGGGGCGTGCCCCCGTGGATGCGGAACACTGCGGAGGGGGCTCCAGGGTGTGGCGTAAGACACACGCCCGTGTCTGGAGGACTGCGCGTCCTCTTGGCGACCAACGTGGGGCGATGAGCTGCAGCAAGAAAGTAACCGATAGAGAAAACAGACCCCCCCCCCACCCCCGTGTGGCTTCTTGGGCTCGCAGTTCGGCCTGGTGGCGCGGAGGACAGAGGGGGAAGTCTGCTCATATCTTCAGCACATCGAGCAGAAAGCGAAACAGTCCATTACATCCACTAGTTTATTTGCTTAGCGAGACAGCCTTATCCAGTTTCCGTATTATCCGTTTACACAGCTGGGTATTTACTGAAGCAATTCTGCTTAAGTTCTGTAAGGGCGCAGCGGTGGTGCCCTGCCTGGGAGCCGAAAAGCAGAAGCCTTTAGGTCACACCCCCGCTTTTTCCCAAAACTTTACACCATCCCGCTTAAAACTGTGCTCTTTTTCAGAACGACTGGAGATATGCCTCGGTACCACGACAGGGGCCTTTTCAGATACTCAAAGTGAGGCTCCCATTGGAGCATCTGTGCCAGGCAAGTGTCTCTGCCATTGTTGGAGCTATGGCTGTTCTGATTTGCTGGCTGAACAAATTAGTGATCATTTGGCAGTGATGATTTTGTGCTTCTTTGTTGATTTCCCTCTGTTCTTACATAGACCAGTTTGCACATCCTTAAGCCTGAAGATAGAGATTTTTTTCCTTTTTTTCAAAATTTTAGGAACTCTTTTGTGCCTTATTCCCTATTTAATGACAAAAAAAACAGGTCGCTTTTTTTTTTAATCGAGTTTAACGGTAAAATGACAAAAGTCCTAGCGTGTAATCGGCCCTGTCATTGTCAAACAGATGGCAGATATCTGTGTCCGGCTGTCAGCGCTGGAGGAGCAGGCAGTGACACAGCCCTGGGTCTGAGCTAAAGTGGCGTGAAACTGCCTCCCATCACGGATTACCAGGCCAGCGCCTTTTCATTACCGGGCCTTTCATAAGCGGCTATTTACGATGGCAGGGGGTGGCAGGGGGCGGGGGGGGCTTTGGAGCAGGGAGGATGTCCAATGAGACACAGGCTGCGTCGGCGCGACACAAAATGGAAACGGTGAGGCTGCGGGTGGAGGGGGGCGCGGTGTTGCGGGGGGGGGGGGGGGGGTTGGTGGACGGCAGCGGGGTAGCCAAATCAATCTGAGGGGTTCAAATTCCGGCGAGAGAAAACCGGCAGTAACAGGCTTTATTTGCCCGCGCACGGGCACGTGAGAGCGCCGCCGCCGTCACAACAGCACGTGTGTCAGGGCTCGTGCCGTGCTGCTTTTTGGGAGCGAGGGAACAGCGCGGTGGGGACGAGGTCTCGTTAAACACGAGGTGTATTGTCTCACCTGTCATATGGCTCGGGCGACATGCGGGTGAAAGGTCACCTGCAGCCTTCCCTGGGACCCTGGGAAACAGCAGCCGGGAGACATTTTTGGCATTCCACGAAATTAGAACATGAGCGCGCACATGCGTTTGCACACACATTACACACACACAGGCCCACATGTGTATGTACATACGTACACACGTACAAGATCTCACACACACGTGCACACACAAGCATGAGCACATATGCATACAGACTGACATGTGTGCATACACACACACATACACAAACACACCTGTGTGCTCAAAGCACACGCACACATACATGCACACATGCACACACAGGAATGGAACAGACTCGCACGAAACACATGAATTTCAAACATCCTGTCTCATTCCTGCTGCTTTTCAAAGAGCCCTCCATTCCTCCGCCTGTCTGTGTCCCTTAAACATCCTCTGTGCCGGGAACGGCGGTCCCACACCATATGAGAACCCACCCTCATTCCTCCTCTGCCGAGCCGCGGTTTGAAGTTTTCCTCGATCCAATCCGCTGTCGAGCAATTAAAGCAGGGGATGGAGCAGGAAGGGCTTGGAGGAAGCGCGGAGGAAATGTTTGTGTTAAAAAGGAAAGATTCACACAGCAGATTCTCTTTCATGTGCGACAGCTGCAGATAGCTGTTGCCTTCTTCTTCTTTTTTTTTTTTTAGTTTCAAACAGGATTCTGCTGCATTCCCGGGGCTGCTGGGAGCATTGCTTCCTGCCGCCTGGCCTTTCAGGCTACCAGGCAAACAGCACACGAGCAGCCCCCTCTCAGAGCCAGTCCTCACAGTAGCTCAGTCTCTCGGTTATTTCAAATAATATTTAAATTGCTTTCACTGTTCGACTTGAATACCTTGCCTGATTACACCAATTTTTTTACAGTGGCCTATTATTAACTTGTTCAAGGGTCACAGTAACTTTTGCCATGGACAAAAAAAGTTTCATTTCAAAAGTGTGGGGTTTCAGCCTCCCTGCTTCAGCCTGTGGAAGGCCAGTGAGGTGCCTCTCTGTCCATCCCAGCTTCAGAGCTCAGCTCCGGTCCGAAATGGCGGGTTCCGGCCCGGGATTCCGAGGCAGCCGTCTGTCAGCCGCAGGGATCGTAAATCACAGCAGCGTGGCCAGTCTGTTCCACCACAGGTAGTACCGCAGGGAGGGAGGGGATCAGCTCTCGTTCCCAAACTCATTAAAGCGCTCAGCTGTCCCCCCCGCCCCTCCCCACTCCACCCCCCCCCCCCCCCTTAAGTCTTGGCCCATGTTTACAGTACACTGCCACACAGATTCACTACTGACTCATTTACCCCTCACACCAGCTCAATGTATTTTGAGGCTATTCAGGGAAGGAAGCACACTCCCTAAAACCCCACCCCTTACCCCACCCCTCCTCACCCTCCACACATCCACCCCCAACCCCCCCCCCCCCCCCCCCCCGGCCCCTTCCAACCCACACGTCACCGGCACAGTGGGTGCCCGGCTAAATGTGGCAAATCAGCGGGCACTGCGGTGTGCCAGGGCCAGGCAGCGTTCTCTCCCCCCTTTTGGCATCCATCCCTGTTGTTAATCTGATCAGAGCACCGTGTTAATGACACACGGCGCATACAAAGCAGACCGGCCCCGGCCCTGGGAGCCCACAGTAATTGAGGTTACACCCCCGAGCACTGCCTCCATGAATAATTAAAGAAGTGGAAACAGAAGTCTGAGTGGCTTGTCGGTCTGTCGGGGGGGGTGTCTAACCGTGCAGTCGTTGGAGTGTATTAGGAAAACCTATCTGCGGTGTTTTCTGTCACATACACAATGGGGTCAGAGTGGGTGAGAGAAGAGAGATTCATGGTGTATTTATCTGAGCGCGGGGGGGTGGGGGGGTATCGGAGCTCGCTGGGATACGGAGCCGGCCTTTTGTAATTCCTGGACTGACGGTCACACTGTCACTTGCCACAGCCTGTTTTTTTTTTTTTTTTTATGCTGTCTGTTCACTTAAACTGATACGTGTCTCATGCATGTGTTGGCTTTCACCTCAATATTTAGCTCATGTTTATTATTTTAGTCATTGCAGTTATTATCTGACACTTTGCAAGACACCTTTATCCAGAGTAATTTAAAATGTATGAGACGATTAGATGATATGGCATATTATACTACATTATTGGTTGTGTGTTGTGTATCGCTGTTACGTTGTATTGAATAACTTGTTTTCCATCCACAAAACTCCCAATTTTGAAGAGTTAGGTTAACCCATGGAGGTAGTGGTGGTGTTGTCATCCAGACATAGCTGTCCAACCCCCACCCCCCATCCCCACGCCCAGCCATGCCCCCCCCCCCCCCCCCACCCCACTGTCTACCAGCGGCTCCTCCCACTCCACTCAAGCCTGCCCGCATTGTTACCTGATCCCCGCGCAGCCAATCCCAGCCAACAGGCAGTCTACACTCGTTCATTATTTATTTTCCCTTCCCACAGAGCTGAGTAATGCGCCACTTAATCAGCAAGGCTGTGAACCCGCGGTCTGAATGGGCCAGCCGTCTGGTGTCTCGGCTGGACCCGCAGGTGACGTAAGGGGCTACCTGCCGGCGTGTGCTCACTGAAGCGGTCTCCTCAGCTCCCCCCCCACACCACTCGCCACTCGCCACTTGCCACTGAGAACATGTTGGGACTGCCCCCCTCCCCACGTGTGCAGTATTGATCTGACCTCTGAACCCCTGAGGGTTCCAGACTGTCAGTGCCTGGTTTCACTGTCTCCATTTTATACAAACCTATTTGGAGATTAGTAAGCATTTTAGGTCTCTTTAAAAAAAAGGATGGTGCGGATTTGAAGAGTTAACCCAGGGGAAGTTGTTGGTTGGATGCACCATGCGCTTTCAGTATAGATGGCTGTTTAAGGGTTTTTTTTTTTATGAATGGCTTCCTTGGATTGTTATAATAAGGAAATATTCACGTTCCTTTAGGTTAGGCTGTAATATTTGTTTCCTGTATATTCCACACTTCCAGTGTCTGCTGTATAATATTGTGGACAAATAATACATTTTCACATGGACGTTACAGCTTGCAATCTCTATGACATGTTCTGTCCACTTATGCATATGTTTCTGTACAGCTCGGACCCATAATTGCAAGCATTACATTATTATCATTTACCAGACACTCTTACCTAGAGTGACATACATAAGTTACAATTTATACATGGTATCCATTTATACAGCTGGATATTTTACTGAGGCAGTTCCGGGTTAAGTACCTTCCCCAAGGGTACAGCAGCAGTGCAGTGGGGAATCAAACCAGCAGCCTTTTCGGTTACAAGCCCTGCTCCTTAACCACTACGCCGCATTGCCGCCCCAGTATAGTGAAGAGGGTTTGTGCAATCTCACAAAATAGCTCATTAGGCATGTATATAATTCACGGCTAATAACGAACCACACCGACAGTCTGCAACCCACCCGACTAAACACTTGTTGGTGCTGCATGCCCGCACACACGCTGCTGTCCGAGTGCATTTTCCTGAAGGTGCCAGTTTTATTTTCTTTTTTTTTCCAGTTCTCCAGGTTAAGACTGAATGGATGTGCTACATGATAAATTGCGGGGCGCAGATTGAGAATAAAAAGCAGGTGTTGACCCAGCCTGAACAATAGCGTGTACCAGACGGCAGGATCATTAGCATCTTCCTTAAATGGCACGATGCCACGTGAGTTCTTAACACGTTTGAAAATTAATTTAGAGAGGGCAAGGCGTCAGATAAGTAGGAATAAAAAATGAGAATTCAAAAGCCTTCATGGAATATTATGCATTCACTTTCTTCCTCTGACAATTGGGACACAGCGACCTTATGAATCTAATTTTGTACATAAAAGGCACCAGTTTTCAATGACATCCAATAAGGTGATGCCTATATCTGAACAAGGCAAATTGGTGCTTGTTCTCTCTCGGTGTGCTGGGATCCTTTCTTATTCCTTTCATTACTGTGCGAGAATGTTACATTTTACAGCCTTGCTTTAAATAGACAGAAATATGTTTCCTAATTGGTTCTGAAGGGAAGGCTTTAGACATTTTTCCCTTTACTTACAGTCTAAAACTCAGCCTGCACACTCCAGTGGTGGTAATTACCGCTAATGTCATTCTGTAAATGTCATGGAGACCGGTTTCCGATCCCACAATGCACTGCTTCTGATTTGTATGCGCATGGTGGCTATACGGAGAAAGGTTGCACTTCACTTTACAGCCAAGAACAATGGGACAATAAACATGGTAAACAAATGGTCATATTGCACAGCGTTACAATAACGCTGTGCATGTGTGTGTGTGTGTGTGTGTGTGTGCACGCGCGCCGTTATGCGGAAACAAAGAGCAAAGTACCAATTTGCCCTGAAGTTAAGTGGCATGAGAGCAGTAAAGTAAAAGGCAGCCCAGATGGCGGTGCCACGTACAGCCGCGCGCAGACCGTGATCCACACACCTGTGTTAATTTGGTGTGAGAACATGCGTGGAGCGTACAGCACCAGGGCAACGGCAGATGGCTGGTGCGGAGCGGACTGGATTGAAGTGCTTCCCGCTGGGAGTCTCGGGCTCTTCTCCTCAGGCTGAGGACTCGATTCGCGCGTGTGTGTGTGAAGGATTGCCACCGTGCCATTACCTCACCCCCTGTGCCTGCCAGCCTCTCCGCGCCTCGCACCGCCACCGTTTTCGTTTTGACGCACGTGTGTGTGTGTGTGTATGCGCGCGTGCCCGAGGCCCACCAGACTTCATTCGTCTTCCCTCCGCGGCTTTTTTTTTTTGGCGCCGGACGTCAAACGCTCAACTTCCGCTCGACGGGGGAAGATCACAAGCCATCCCTCTGAACTTCCGCCCGGCGGGCGGATCAGAGGGATTCCGCTGCGCCATGGAGACGGACCGTCAACACTTGCTGAGATGGGTCCAGATGGGTGAGTCCACCAGAATCTCCACCTGCTCCATAAATGCCAGCTCTTTCCCCTTGGCTCTGAACCACTGCGGAAGCTTGGCGGTTTGAGGACCGTTTCCAACATGAATGTTTACATGAACAAAGACTTTTTCGTCTCTCTCACTCCCCATCTCTCTCTTTCTCAAGTCTGTTGGTAGCCATGGAGCCCACGATGTGAGGCTTGAACGGTTTGCTTATTTAACATTAAAGCTTACAGCCGTTTGAGGATGGTGAACCACAGCCGATTCCAGATGTTCAGGGATCAGCACTCTTGCCAACTCTGCACACACTGTCTCTGTGAAACACACACATACTGTACCACACACACACACACACACACACACACACACATACTGTACCACACACACACACACACGCACAAACTGCCCACAAAAACAAACACAGGCTGTGATTTTCCTCAGCCTCTGCCTGTGGTGGTTTGAATCCCTGTTCCCAGAATATTTGAAGTTCTTGCCTGTTTCTGCTTTCTTGGCTTGACATCTGAGAGGTACATCCTGGCATTCCCCTGTCCGCTCCGCCCGCCCCTTTCCTCCCCCTTGTTCCTCCTCTTCCTCCTCCCGCGTTTCCGTGGGGACGCCGCGGTGCACCTCCTCCGCAGGTCTGTGAGCATCCCTCCTATCAGGATCCATACAGAGCCCGGCAAAGAGACACGGCAAATCACCCCCCTCCCCCCCACTGCCCCCCCCCCATCCCCCCCCCCGTCTCCACGCGTGAGTATCAGGCAGTCAGGGAGCCTGACGGAGCGTAAAAAGACGGCCGAGACGTTTCGATAAGAGACGGCGCTGACAGCCGCTCCTTGCTGTTTGCTCGAACAGAAACCCAAACGTAGACGGCGGGCGGGTGGTTGTGGGGGGGGGGGGGGGGGGATCAGAGCTGGGTTGTTTTTTGAGTGGGACCGCACTGCCCAGAGAGAACCACATGGAATAGAGCTGCCACACACGCAGTTTAGTGGGCCGTGGAGTTTTGTTTTTTTTTTTAAAGAAACCCCATCCAAAACAAATATCGCATTTACAAGATATAACCCCTGCACCCCCACCCCCTCCACCATTCTTTACCCTGGCCTCCGACAACAGTTACCGACAGCAGAGCAATACAGGATAGGGGGATTATGGGATGCGGCGGTACGTGGCGACTTCTGAAAAGAGAGGCCTGAGGAGACGCATATGCGCCGCATGTCAAGATAGAGAGACAGATGTGTCAGACGTGTTGGTGATTTCCCCGTGAAAGAACCCACAGGGTGCTTACTTTGGACAGACACCGGCACTCAGAAAACAGAGCTCAGAGCACTGGCAGATGGTCCTGTTTGACTGAATACAGATGGGTAGTTTTCACAACAGAAAAATAAAAAAATTTTAAATACAAAACCCCGCCACACATGTGGATCCGATGCTGGAGTGCGACGGCAGCGGGGTGCAGTAGTGTGCGACAGTGAGGACCGGCCCTGTGGCACTGCGGCACTTACAGTGCGATGCCATAAACAAGCAGCCAATCGTAGTTCGCCACGGCTCTTTGCTCGGTGGAGGCTTGTTGTGTCTGTTTTTGTGTCTGAGGGATCCGGGAGGGAGAGGCATGAGGCTCGTGGCCTGTGCTGTCTGCGCAGAGCCAGACCGCTGCCATCTGAGACCAAACCACAACACACACTGGGTAGCAGGCACAAGAACAAAAACATGCCTCGTTTCCTGTTTTACTTATTTATTTCATTTTTTTTAAACTTAAAACTGGCTTTATTGCACATGCTGGTTTGCTTCTTGTGTCTGCTCCAGGAAGGAATTCCAGGGAACCAACTTTCGACCGCATTTTGTGTGAGTGAGCTCAGCTTTCCCTTTTTCGTTGCGAGGCGGCCGTTACAGTTTCTGCATGGAAACGCTCAAAGGAGAGCTCAGCACGCCTTCATCTTCAGAGGGGAGAACACACAGGTGCTCTCCCGTTCTTTATGAGTTTGCATCATTGTTCAGCCATCACACAGCACCACAAATTCATTATTGCTATGTCATCACTGAAGCTAATAAGGAAATGCAGTCACTGCTAAATTAATGTTAACTTGCCAACATGCTGGCAGCAAGTACCCTTCACAGCAGTTTAAAGGGACCTAAACCTCTCATTGCAAGGGACCCTCGGTGGGGCATTATGCTGAAGATCCACTTGCAAAGATGAGCATTGGGTCAATGGCATAAATAATAATAAAAATACTACTGGGCCACACTTTAGGGACTTGCACCACCATTGAAAACTATGCCATTCCGTTGGTCAATTCAATACTGGTTTCAGTTCACCAGAAAACGTCTTAGTATCAACAGGCATAATTAATTATTATAAAATGAAATTATGATGATTGTTATACTTACATTTACAGCTCTGTGACATCTTCTGTTTCTCTGTTTTGCCTGGAACAACTTTATATTCCTGCACCACAGCATGCAAAGGACTGTGGGAGAACCCCCTGACTCCAAAGGTTTGTAGAGTTGTAGAGTTGAAGACTTGATTTGAGGTATTTTTGAGAGGCCTCTCAGCATTGAGGGCAAAGCCATACGGGGAGTCCTGGCTTTGTGCGAATAGCATGTGTGGGTGCACCAATCATGAAGCAAAAACCATGAGATTTGCCTCACTTAAAAATGTTTGCCTGCAATACTCTTTGAAAAGACCTTATTAAGTGCCATGGCAACTAATAGCAATCATAATGCCCACAGAGAAATTACCAGTGGTTAGAAGTGAATATATAAAAAAAGAGAAGTGCTTCCTTTTCATACTGGTAGGTGCTGCATTTTAAAAATGTTTTGGAAAGCAGGTGAAAAGTAGATATTGCATTACTCTATCAAAAATATTCCATGTTTTATGCGGATATTTATGGAAAATCTTTCACCCCCCCCTCCAGTGGCAAAAATGTTGTGTGATAAGATACAACTCCTGAAGACTATCCAGTAATCTCCCTTATTGTCTGTTCACTACTGACTGCCTTGGATTACGCTGGGAGATAACAGTGAGAAACAGCCCAGATTGAATTCATCTCTATTTACAGTACCTGAGACACAGACACACCTGTGCAAACATGTCTGCCTAGTGGGAGGACAAGGGGTGCAGTTAGGCTATGAATGGCAGAAGCCAGCCAGGTTGTTTTCCATGTGAAGATAAAAAAAAAAAAAAGGTGGAGGTATTTGCCATGAAAAGCATCGGAAATGGTGTAAACATTCCCGCATAATAGGCGAGATTATAACATTGTGTTCTGAAGTAATCAATTTAATGCGCCGTCGCAATTTCATAACACAGAAGGTGACGTAATGCAGGCGACGTGAAGGAGACTCCCCCCCCCCACCCTTCCCTCACTGGTTGCATGCAGGGATAGGTTTTCAGGGTAATTAGGGCGACGCTGCATTCTCGCCCATTCCCCTGGCACGCCCGCGTTCGCCCCGGTATGTGAAAAATTCCGCAGAACAGGAAATAAGTCATCAGCTCCAGGGTTTTATTGTTGGGAAGGATGGGCTCCCTTAACCATACAGGCCTTTTCACTCTGGGCGAGCCGAGGCTCTTGCGGTTAGGTAATAGATGTCTTCTTTTCAGAGCGATCGCTGAGGGATTTATGGTGCAGTAACAACAAAAAAAAAAAAGGTGAGCTTCGCATTCTTTTTCCGTAATTGCGATCCGCAGAAGCGCACGGAGCCAGCAAAAAAAAAAAACGTGTCGCTACTTTCAGTACCGTGTCTGCCGAGCGAGGATGGCAGCCCAAAGGGAGGGGGGGGGGGGGCGTTGGAATGATCTCCTCCAGTGCAAAAACCACAGACTCACAGACAACTCGCAGCTAATGGGAAAATCCAGGACAAAACAAGGTGACTAATAGCTTCACAGGAGGGGGGGGGGGGGGGGGGGGCTGCGGACTGTTGTGCAGATGCAGCGCAGACTGGGCCATGTGTGCATATAAGAACATCTAACTGATCCCCTCCCGGGGAGTAGCTGTCCTGCAGTCCCTATAGTAAGCTAACAGTGAGACTCAGCCAGAGAGATAGACCACCAGGCGCAGACAGACAGCAACAAGTTTCACCCTGAAACAACCTGTGGACAGTGCCGTGCAACAGCAGCAAGAATAGCTATGTTCTTGGCAGTAATGAAAGTTAACTTCATGTGGTAGACCCAAATATAGATGCATTCTCTCTAAAAGTGCAAAGTATTTTCCCATGACAATGACAATGCCTTAACGGGCCTCAATTATGTTCTAGCTTCACAGCATTAAATTGGTTATGTGTCAAGAGGTAGAGGTAAAAAGTACAAATGTACATATAAAATATTCAATACAATATTAAATTCCCAAAGGTCTGACCTCCAAAAATCTTTTTTTTTTTTTTTAGTTTTAGGTCATAGGAACCTACAGATATCAACAAGCCGCTGAGAAAAAAATCAGAGCAGCTCACATTCTCCTTTCTCATTTGTCAAACAAACCGCTAAATATCAAGCATGAGCATGCGCCTTCAATCCCACCACATGAAGTGTGCTACAGAGAGCCAGCCGTGGGGCTGTCTGACTGCTGTCTGCCCTTCAGACAGAACACAGGTGCTGCGCTGATTACCGCCGAAACTCACCGCGGGAAAGATGAGCCCTCGTAAAAAAACGGCTGCTACTCCAGTGATGGTGACGAAGGTACACCTGCCGGCGCCAGCAGAGACCGGGAGCGTACTGACGCCGCTCACGGCCCCCTCCGGGGTCATTCACGCCACGCGGAAAATGCCCCTCTGTCCCAGGAGCCATTACAAAAGGGCTCATTCGTATATCTACTCCTTCACACCTGACCCAGGGTCAGCAACTCTCATATGAGCTGCACTCTAGTTTAGAGCCTGTGAAATATCCCCACAGATCCCAGGACTGAGAGGTGTGCCATACAGACTTAAGATAATTGAAAATTTCCGACCGGAACAGAGCAGAATTGAAGGGATTGGGCTCAGGACTTTGAGAGCATGAAAGGTGAAATCAAAGTCAGGGAGAAGTGATGGGATCTCTAGGGGTGCAGCGTTTTTGTGGACTGACACAAAAATAGGAATTACAAGGACATTTAGGCTAAAAATAAAAGGATTCTGTGTGGGGAAAAAACATTGTGTGTGCGTGTTTGTGTATGTGTATGTGTGTATGACTGTATATTTGAGGTGAATGAATGTGGCAGAGAGAATGAGAGTGAATTTAAGGTCAGTGTCTGTGTGTGTGTGTGAGTGGAGTGTGTGTTTGAGGCAACTCTGTGTGTGAGTGTGTGTATGTGAGCATGTACATATGTGTTTGAGGTGAGTGTGTGTGTGAACATGCGTGTATTTGAGGTGAATGTGTTGTGCATATATAATGAGTATGTGAGGGGGCATGCATGTATGCAAGCAGATGGAAAGTGTGTGTATGTGAGACAGAGAGAGACAGAGAGAGTGAGTGTTTATCTGAGATGTGTGTGTGTGTGTGTGTGTGCGTGTGCGCCAGTGTGTGTGTGCGTGAGTGAACCTGTGTGTGCGTACGCCTCCGTGCGCCCGCTTGAGACCCCGACTCTGCAGGAGCGGGGCCCGTGTCAGCGCGCAGCGGGGGGGGGGGGTTTGGGGGGAGGGTGGCCCCGTCCCATGCCCTGGGCTCCGGGCCCTGCCAGTCAGCGTGCGGAGAGGAGCTGCCACACTGGTATAATTAAGATCTCTTTGGAAGTGACAGCGGCAGTAGGAGGCATGCGGAGCGGCGGAGCTCCCCGGCTCAGCTGCTTCCTCTCGGAGCTGTCACTGGGAGCGCTGCGCCGAGCCTGACAGCGGTATTTATAGCGCACCGGCACACTAAGTGATAGATGTCACCTTCACGCCGCCGTCTCGGGGGGGTGGGGGGGTGGGAGGGGGACACAGCAACGAGCTTCCTGCAAACTAACAAGCACTGTGGAGCTCTGTCGGGAGAGGTGGGGGGGGGGGGGGCACAGGATGACAAAACGACAACAAACAAAGAGGAAGGGATCGGCGGTGGCGGCGGTCTGTTCGGGCCTGCCTCGCCCGCCGACGCTCCTCCGTAATTAACACTGAAGCGTTCTCCGAGGACAGCGCCGGGCACCAGCGTCGAGACGAGGCAATCAGCGAGAAGGCGGGGACAAGGTTGGGGGGAAGCTTGGCGCAGCGGAGGGAGGAGGACACATGGACTGTGGCAGGACTCACGGCCGTCCCCTCTGCTCTTTGTGGAACCCTGTCACGCCGCCGCCACGAGCTGGCTTCTGCCCTACAGACTCAGCGGCACACTGAGGGGCCCCCTCCCCAACACACACACACACACACACAGTCTCACACACACACATGCACACACACACACACACACACACCCCCAGCTACTGGCCATGTCAGCAGACATCACCACTTGACATTTTCAATCATTTATTCTGACTGTAATATTTAGGGACAAAAAAGTTGTCCAGCTCCGTCATTTGAAGTAATCTCTGTGACAAGTGGATGAAACTGCCTGGGCAGGGGACAGCGCTTTAGTTCTGCCCTCAGCTGGCATTTTGCAGATTTCCATCCTGTAGTTTTCTACGCAGGAAAACTTGCATAGTGTGCTAAAATCAAACATAACACGCTAGAGTAAAATGTGAGTAACACATGATGTGTGAAACTGATTTTGGGCACAATACAAGCGTGACTTGTGTTTGTATGTGTGTGTGTGTGTGCGCGTGTGTGTGTGTGTGTGTGTGTGTGTGTGTGTGTTTGTGCTTGCGTGTGCACACTTGTATGCATGTGTGTGCATGCATGTAACCTTGTGTGTGTGCATTTATGCGTATGCATATGTACACAGGTGTGTGTGTGTATTTGTGTATGCGCATATGTATATATGTGCATCTATATGTGTGTATGCACGTATGCATGTATGCGTATGTATGCATATGTATGCATGCATGTGTACGTGTGTCTGCATATATATATGTGTGTGTGCATGTGTGTGTATGTATGTGTATATATATGTGTGTGTGTGTGACTGTGTGTAGCCTTGGCTGTGTGGATCTGTGCACAGAGTTGTCATAGGGATCTGCTGAAATGAAACCCTGTCAGGATGAATGTGTTGACATTGCTTTAATTCAGCCTGATAGCAGACACCAGCAGCCAGTCTGGGTCGCAGTGCCGGGGGTGGTAACCTAACAGAGTTTCTCAAAATACACAAACACCAAGCACGAGGAGGGGGAGGTTGAGAATAACTTTTTATGACTGTCACAGCCATATACTATAATTTCCACACTTCAACAGCCATTCAGTTCTCTCTCTCTGCTGAACTGCCTGTATCACTAATATAGACATGTTCTGGGTACAGTCGTTACGCAGAACACAATGTTCCATTTTTACTTTATTTACCGTACATCAGAGGTATGGGAAAATGTTACCGTGCTCCTTCATTCCTGTTTTTCCTCTCTCGCTGTTCAGGTTCGGCTCAGCACTCCATACAATATTATAAAACAATAACATAAATTCGATCAATTTATACCTGACACGCTGTGTATCAGCACTCTTGAGGAAGGGAAAGTCACTGAGCAGGTTACAGTGAGTTAAAGAGGAGACACGCCAACTTAAAACTGATCCAACACTAAATGGAACAGAGGGACAAAAAATGGAAAAAAAAGGTAATAAAAATAAAAAGATGCTTTACTGTATTGCAAATCAGAGCGCATGAATTCGTACCTATTCAAACATACAGACCAAAATCAGACACTTGGTCAAGCGTGAGATACTCTCAGATGAACCCCTTCGGGCGCGCGCTGCTGTTGCACACGTTCAGGAAGGGAACTCTGGGAGTTAACTGGAACAGCATGTCCCTGGGCACTCCGGCGCATGAGCGCTGGTTACCCAATACGAGAGCTTGTCTGTGTCCATCACTGGCCGAGGTGCTCTCCCCTTACCCTCGAGCCTGCATGGGATAATCAGCTGATGTTGGCTGTCAGGGGACGAACGGGCGGGGCAATGCGGGGGGTGTGGGGGGGGTGGGTCATCGAGAACGGGCGAGGGGCAGACAGTGCGGACACATGATCTTCCTGCTGACAAGTGTCACCAACCTCAGCTGCTCCGGGCTCTCCGCTGTCAAGCATGAGACACCGAGGGGGAGGTGACAACAGGGCCCTGCTGTGAGCGAGGGCCGGGACACTTGGGAGTGCAAATTTCAACACCACCACATCCCCCCCACTGCGAAACACCCCCACACCCCCTCCCACCCCACCCCGGGCCCCCTGGATGCCGACCTCTGGCTCCGGCTCAGGCACCTCGTCCCAGTCCGGATCGACATGGGCAGACAGGACTTAAGTCCGCCTGATTTTCTCAAGCGGCAGGCTCCAGCGAGTAAGCCAAAAACCAGGCGCTACATATTTTGAGCGTGTTTGCCCAGATTAGATGGCCATTGTCAGATGTGTCAAGTTCAAACAGGATAAAACAGATTTTTTTTTTTTAAAGCTGTCAATCTAGGCACGCACAGCTAAGATACAGTATGTCATCAGAAATACACATACATACCCATGTCCTTTGGCATGTGCAGGAAGAATCTCTCACACACGCACAGACACACACCGTAAAATGCATGCACAAATATGTGGACATGTGTGTTCAATGCACAATGTGTATGATATACTAGGCCTTTGACAACACTCTTCTGACATTCTCCAGGATGTCGGGGACTTGGATGTTGGAAAGCGCCTCGCGGGGGGTTATGTTCCTGCCCATTAATAACCTCCTGTTGCAGCTCAGATTAAAATTTAGGATAGGGTTGCAGTCCTTGGAAAGGTGCTGCATTTCCATGGAAAATGCTGTACATTAATTAGCATGTGGTTGATTGCAGCTCTTTATAAATATAGCGCTCTCTGATACGTGGCGCGGCCACATGCTGACAAATTTTAGGTGATCTTATATCAACACACTTAAAGCCCTGCTCATATCCAGATCCCAGCCAGAATTGGGTGGGGGGGTTGGGTTGGGGGTGGGGGGAGGTGGGGGGTTGCTGGTGTAAAAAAGCCATCCCCCTCTCTCTAAAGTGTCCTCTACCTCACTGCTACTGCCAGTGGAGTGGAAGGCCCTGTATTTGGTACAGTGCCAGACCCCAGATCCTGCCTCCCAAAAATCTGCTTGCGTCCGTCAGAACGAGAGGCAGCTGGTGCCCCCCCCCCCCACCACAAGGGGAGGGAAAGCGGTTGGCAGGGGGGTTGTTGGGGGGGGGGGGGGGGGTCAGGTTAGCCTCAAGTGTGAAAATAAGATCTCTGTTACAATAAATGCCATTTAACAGCAGAGCAGTTAGAGGCTTTCCAGCAATGCCAGGCGTTCTCTGGCTAAACAGCCTCATTAGCGACAGGGGACCTGATATTTGCGGCCCAGTTTAACGCTGTTTAGATTTACACTTACAAGGCCGCCACCCTGCCCGTTCGCAGGCGGGGCTGTTTTTTTTTTTTCTTCTTCCCCCCTCCCTCCCTTCTCCCTCCGGCTTTTTTTATGTGCTGTTCATGTGGTATTAAACACGGGCAATAACCTGTCCGCGGCCTGCTATTTCTGGCGGAGGAGCACGTTTCAGTGAGGAGCTAGAAAGGTCGCGGGTGCGAGGAGGGTGCTCTGGAATCTTTGCTCTGAAAGCAGAGATCACCATAATGAAGATCTCAGACCGCTGCTACCGAGTGCTACCGCCTAAACCCGGCTGCCTCGATAATGAGACACGCTGGAGGAGGAAATAAAAAAAAATGGAAAAAAGGGAGAAGAGAGAAAAAAAGAAGACACTGGCACTCTGGTTGTCCTACACTCTGGGACCTCTTCTCCCACGGGGGATAATGATGCCACTCTCCACCACGGCGTCTCGGATCAGACGCAGACGAGTCCCGGCGCTGGTTGCGAGGGCGACCCACATTACCTGGCCTTGGTGTAATGGCGGGAACCGTGGCACGGAGATAACACGTCTGCAAAACAGGGCCTCGCTGCAGCCAGGGCCACACGTCTGAACCGCAGGTTGGGGAGCGCCAAGGAGCCCTTCTGGAGGGGTGTGAGCGTGAGAGCAGCTCAGGAGACACACAGACAGGCTGCTGGGATTCTGCCACCAGCTGAACCCCCCCACCCCCCCACCCCCACTGCATTTTGTGTCATATCCCAGCCAGGAGAGGCCCTGAAACCTGGCTGGGTGTCTGTCTTGAGGAGAAGCGCTGGCAGGCGAAACAATGCTGTGGCACTGGCCTTTTATTCAGATGTGCTGCACGCATTGATGTGTTTTTGGTTCGACGGGGTGGAGGGGGGGGGGCGGGGGTAGGAAGCGGGGCGTGGAGGGGACGACTACAAAAAAAAAGAGAGAGGCGGGGCTCAGGTGGAGGTGGAGGGGGCCGCCCTTCAGAGAGTTTAGCGCCTGTACCTGGGTGGATGGCGTGGCAGATAATCTCCTCCTTGGGGCTCCGACCCTCCGAGTCAGGCAGTGGTGCCAACTGTTCCCGGCCCGCTTTGTTGTCCGTGCCAACAGGACCCAGCCAGAGGGGAGTGTGGAGGGGTGGGGGGGGGGTGTGTGTGGGGGGGGGGCTCCGAGACACTGGGAAAGCGATAAGAGAAGGGAAGACACTGGGGAGGAATCTCATTCCAGCACAGGCTAAACAGGAGAGGAAAGCGCTCTAGAGATGGACAGAGGACGCGGCCCTGAGAGAGAGGGGGGTGGGGGGGTGCGGGTGGGTGGGGTGAGGGGGCGGGGGCGGGGGGGATGCCAGGCCACTGGCACGGCAGCACTCCCAGGGCCTGCTGGGACACACCGGGGAGGGTTCTGGGAATTTCCAGGTGGATACATGAGTTAAGGCAGGTCAGCTTTGATTACAGGGAGGATTAGAATGAAAGGATCTGCTTTATCGGATCAAGCCGGGCTTTGGCTGAGGATGATATTAACAGGAACACAACAATCCAACACAAAGAACTGTGTAATCTCTCACCACATTCTCCAAATAAGAGACCAGTCAAAAGATTTGCTTTCAGCAGATTAAACAGCACAAATGCACTGTCTGGACTGTTCATTACTTATAATAAGGGTGAATGCAAGGATAAGGATATTGAGTATTATTTTGTGCTTAAAATGGCTTTTGACACTCAAAAAAGCACACGGATGTAAAAGAATAGGGTCACCAGAGATTTATGTAGGTTGGACACAGTGCCTGCAACAATGATTCCTTTTATGCTTACAGTGTTTTGATTAAAAATGTATTAATACGTCCTGGCTGTACATATAATGTTTTATTCTGCTAAGTGCAGAAAATTAAGTTAACCCCACTTCTGTAATTCTGCTTGGTAAAAATGAGCCAAACTGGGGTGTATAATGTTGATGAAGTTATTCCCCATTTGCTGAGGTATCACTTGAAGCGTATTAGCGCGGCCCGTTGAAGTGTGGACTGCCACTCCGAGGAGGTGCCAGTTAACGCAAGGAGCTGTGAAGTCTTGGCATATTTATTTCCTCTGTGAGTACATATCGGTTGAAGGAAAGAGGTTTATAGCACTAATATATTTCCTGCCGTATCACAGTAAATGACAGTGAATACAGCATGTGAGGAGTGCTGGAAAGTGCTCCCGCCAGACTCTGCTCTGATCTCCCCCCTGCACACGGCCTGAATCAGCACCCTCACCATCCAGCTCTTATTAAAATTAAAAAAAAAAAAAAAACCCTTTCATCTGAGAGAGATCTGTAATCATGTGTGTATAATGAATTCCAATAAACCCTTATCAACCTCTAATCCTACCTTTGCTCCCGCTCCCAGGCAGCGAGAGAGGAAAGGGGGGGGGGGGGGGGGTAGAGAGAGAGAGAGAAGGGAAGGAGAGAAGGAAGGAAAGAAGGAGGGGGGGGGGGAGAGAGAGAGAGAGAGAGAGAGAGAGAGAGAGAGAGGATGAACAGTTTAATTTCCAAATCCACCCTGCAGCACACATCACTGATTGGGGAGAACTTTTGCATTTCATTTCTTTGGTCTCATTTTATCAAAACATCAATATATTTACTGAAACAACAGTGGATAAAGTTAGAAATCACACACAAAAAGAGAACAAAGCAAAAACAACTAAAATATATTTCACAGATACTACACAATGACAGTTGTGTCTAATGTTGAAACACATTCCTCTAAATGAAATGTATACATGAAAACAAAGGTGAGTGAGGACCATCAGACTTGTCAACATAATAAATCTGTGTTTTAGATATCAACAGTCTTCAAATTTAATTGCCTGCTGTAAGGAATGATAGCCATGGCAACATTTTTTCAACAGTGATTACACTGTCTAAGTAAAGAGCAAATCATTAATAACAAACATTTTATAATGGCTAAATTACCATACCAGAATCTTGTTTTATATAAAAAACAATATTCTATTATTAAGTACTTCAATTATGTCAGTTTTGACACATTTTAATGAGCTAGCTAGCTAGTTAAAATTTGCACTCTGAACAAGCCCCTTTTCACATTTGATGTTCACAACCTCGTGGCTATAATTAGTTCTGTTAGCTTCAGAAGAAACAGAATATCTGTTATCTTTAAAGAAGATGTCTTTCTCAAAGGCTCTCAGGAGACAGGTCAGTGCGGACGCCAGAGGTGGCACTTCGAATCAAAAGCACAGCAGTTTCAGTGATGGAAATTTTCACCATGGTTGTTTCCCCTCCTTCTTCAACAAGCGTCCATTTACGTGTTCTGATTTCTCTATTTTCTCAGTTGCAAAGCACAGCTAGTTGTCATGTTGGCTAACTTAAATTTGAGGGACTTCAGCCTATGAGACTTCACCTGCTGAATAGTTTTTTTTAATCCTGTCATAACTCCATATTTCCATAACTGTTACAAAAAACACATGCAACTTTCATTCAATGCTCCTTTTTTTTTAAAAAAAAAAAGATAAAGATCAACTGTTTTAAATAGCTCCATCCTCTGTATATCAACCATTTCTATCTGTTATCATAGCCCATTTCATGTGGCAATCTGTCAGCAAAAGTTTCAGCTTTTTAATCCCAGCATTCAATTACTTCAGAGGCCTACTATTATTATTTTTTAATTGCTTTGAGCAGCTGAAGGTTTGCTGGGTGTTTAAATTATTGGAGCATGTGCTTAGGGAGTAATGGAGTCACTATAACCCTGCCCTCTGAGCAATTAGGTAAATCTAGCTCTTACTTATCCAAGCAGAAGCCAGGCAGAAAATAAATGTAACCTTTACTGCGACTGTGTTGTCGTATAATTTGGTCGAGGTTCACACTTTATCAATTTCCAGTTTCTTTATTTCTTTTTTTTTTAGGGGACAGCTATTCTAAATTGCTTGCGCTTATTAATGCTCTTATAAAAAGATGCTTATAGGGTGCAGTGGGGCATTCACATTTCCATTTATTTTGCCTTGTTTTTTTTTTTTTTGAGAAGACAGAGTCCGGCTTCCCACAAGGGGAAACGGGGTAACACGATTGAATGCTATTATATTGTTAGCGGCATGGATGGTGTCACAAGACATTAGGTTGGACACATTAAAATATAGACGAGCTGGAAAGGAAATATGCCCTCAGTAAAAGAGGTGTACGGTGACATGTCACTGTGGCAGGCGTGCAGCTAATATTGGAAAGGCTGCTGTTTGCACTTACTGTGCTGGTTCGAGGCTCACATCGTGGATGGATGACGTCAAGGTAAAGCTTAGGGCAGAAATTAAAGGTGAGAAAAAAAAAAGCAGGTCTGCTTTTGCTTCTGCAGTTTCTGGGTCTATGTATTGAAGACTTGGGAATGTGCAATGGATGTTTAGCAGGCTGCAGCCCTGCCCGTGGTCAGGCCCAATGAAGCATGAAGGGAGAACTGGGGGGGGGGGGGGTCAAAGGTCACGCCTGGCATCAACATATCAAATACACAGCTGGGCAGCTGTATGTCAGGGCGCGCACAGCTTGGACCCACTTCAAAGGCCGACTCTCAGCTAATCAGACAGTATGTATTATAATAATAATATTATATTCAACCCTTGGAGTGCCTCTATCCATTCTAAGCACAAAGCAATAGGGAATCATTTTCTAGGTGGCGGGTGGCAAGTGGGCGGGGGGGGGTTGGGCGGGGTGTGGGGGTGGGGGGTGGCAGGGCTCTCAAAGGATCCTGGAGATACTTTTCATAAACAAACTTTTTAAGCCATCTAACCTTGATAAATCATATAACCTAACCTGCATGATGAATTAGAATGCCTTAAATAACCAAGTGCAGGGGTGATTAATCTACGGGGCTGAAGTCTTCATTTGTTCCCGCAGCATATTTTTTTTTCTTTTTTTCTTTTTTTTTTTTTTTTTTTGCCCTGAAATTCTGAATGTGCAGAGCCAGCACGGACAGTGTGCTGTTGCTGTGACCTTTCTCCCGAGCAGCGGAGCTATCTGTCTCCCAGTGTGACTCCTGGACCGCAACGTCCCCCACTGCCCTGTGTCCCGCCCATAAAAAGGCCTTTCACGCTGGCAAACAAATAGCGGTCTGATCTGCTTTGGTCTGGTTTACAGAGGCCAAGAGGTAACTCAATCAAGGCACATTGTAGCTGCTGATTACAGAGGATTTCCTTCCTTGAATGTGCAGTCGTTCTCATGAGTGCTGCATATTTATTAATTACAGTTATGTTAATGATGTCATTGGTAAGTTATATACAGCATATGAGGCATTAATAACAATTACTTTAATGTTGCCAATGGTAGCTTACATGCAGCATAAAACATCTCTACTGTCAATGGCTAACTTGGAAATGATTTTGGATGAAGGGAAACCTGCAATAAATTGAAATCCTGGCTTCTCTTGAGGGTGGGGATTGCAGACATTGAGATTAAAATCATAAATATAGTGTTCTCCAGTGGGGTTTTTTTTTTTTTTTTTGCACGCTGCAGTGACGTTTGTGACAATGTTACCTGTGATAAATTGAGACTTTCCAATTTGACTGCTCTGTCTGCCAAAAGAAAAGTACAGTTCTGAGATATTAAGCTTTAAAGTTTTCACTTACCATATTTTAGTACTCTTTTATTATGGATATCTCCACCTGAAAAAATGTCACCTGAAAGATACTGAGAAAGCAGCCATCTAAGGAGTTTTAAGCTCTAACTGGGGGGTGCACAAGCAGAAAAACCTTGTATAAATGTCAGTATGAGTGCAACGAGAAGGTACTATCTGACAACAAACCTTGAGCATGTTATTAAATTAGTAAATCAGAACCGTCTTTAATATTTCTGTATAGAGAGAAGTTCTTTGGCAAAGAAAATCATAGTTATTAATTAGCTTTTCATATATCAAAACCTTAGAATTGGAGGGTTGTGTCTGACAAAACCAAAAAAACAGTTTTGTATGCCATATCTTACTGTTTTGTAATAGATTTCTCAATTATTGTCTGTAACATTAAAGGTACGAAACATGCATAATCTCAAGGATTTATCACATTCATCTGAGTGGCTTATTAGGGAGGCAAAATGTAGATTAGATTTCTAATTATATATTCGGAAGTGATTGTGCAGATATAACTTTCATTAAAAACAATATCAAATTGTAAAAGTAATATCACATTTCATATAATTTCATATATTATTACATGCAAAGGGCTGTGTGAAGAGCATTCCTATGTTGGTTCATTTTGGGCAAAATTACCTTTACTGACACAAAATGTTTTGTCCAAGTGTTAGCCATTAAAAAGTCTATGGTCAGAAAATAGGTTTGGCTTAAGAAAAGACATGCTAAATAGTTGTCTTGCATTTTATCAGCAGAATCTAGCAAGCTATATGTCTGAAAATTACATTACTCAAAGCTCCGGTTGAGTTGGGGACAAAGGAACACCAGAAATGACTTAGCTTGCAAGGTGGCTGGCTAATGTTGTCTAAAGCGCAGCATTGATTATTAGATTTGTACATGAACTGAATAATCTCGTAATGTTTTTAGGCCTACATATGATCAGGTCATTGCCTGTTTCTAATCTCCAGTCTGAACTGTAGTACAAACCACACGCGCACACACAGACACAGACACGCGCACACACAGACACAGACACGCGCACACACAGACACAGACACGCGCACACACACACATAGGCACACAC